>NW_013621326.1:0-916 GCF_000695525.1 Brassica oleracea var. oleracea
ATGCATTAAAACAGTATTTTCATATTTTTGAATTTTTCTCAAAATTTTTGTGTTAACCCTACGAAAATATTGAGTTTTCGGTAAATGTTCTGTATACTGAAGCCTATGATCTTTAGTGTTGTTTTAAGACTTCTAAACACATTCTACATTTGTATTAATGTATATTGAAGTCTCTTTCATGGTATATGGGCATCGTTTTAATTTTTTGTCAATTAATTCAGTAAGACTTCGTAATACTCCCTAAATTGGTGGACTAACCACTATAAAATCGATATTCTCTAGAAAACCGGAGACAACAAAGGTTTCAAACCTATTTGACCTTCATCATATGTTAGTGAAGAATGTAACTATGACTTAAAACAGTATTTTCCTATTTTTGATTTTTTCTCAAAATCTATGTGTTAACCCATACTAAAATATTGAATTTTTCAGTAAATGTTATGTATACTGAAACCTATGATCTTTAGTGTTGTATTAAAATTTCTAAACACATTATACATTTGCTTTAACATATATTAAACTCTCTTTCATGGTACAAGGGCGTCGTTTTAATTTTTTGTCAATTAATTCAGTAAAACTTCACAATACTCCCTAAATTGGTGGACTAACCACTATAAAATCATTATTCTCTAGAAAAATGGAGACAAAAAATGTTTCAAACCTATTTGATATTCATCATAGGGTAGTGAAGGACGCGGGTAAGCACTAAAACAGTATTTTCATATTTTTGATTTTTTCTCAAAATCTATGTGTTAACCCCTACGAAAATATTGAGTTTTTCGGTAAATGTTATGTATATTGAAGCCTATGATCTTTAGTATTGCTTTAAAACTTCTATCCACATTCTACATTTGTATTAATGTATATTAAAGTCTTTTTCATGGTATATGGGCATCGTTTTAATTTTTTGTCAATT
>NW_013621327.1:0-916 GCF_000695525.1 Brassica oleracea var. oleracea
ACTCTGCAGTTTAATTAAATATCTAAAATATTTATTCCAACACTCAATAGATATTTTTGCTAAATATGATAACTAGGTAGCCAACAAAATTACAAAAAAATATTTAAATAGTAAAAAATATGTTAATTTAAGGTGTTAAAATGTAAAAATAAATTTTAATTATGACATGCATCTTAACATTTATATAAATATATATCATAACCTAAATATAAATAATTTAACAACTTAAATTAGAAAAAATAAAAATTCCGGGCGTAGCCCGGTTAATCTCTAGTCTATACTAATAAAAGGAACCTTTTGAGGCTCCATAGAACGTCTACATCAGCAAAAAAAACTTCTCCCGAAAGATGACACGTGGCATAAAATATAGTTTTACATTTTAATATTACTAATTTTCGAAAATTATAAATAATATATACTGATAAAAGGAACCTTTTGAGGCTCCATAGAGCGTCAACATCAGCAAAAAAAACTTCTCCCGAAAGATGACACGTGGCATAAAATATAGTTTTACATTTTAATATTACTAATTTTCGAAAATTATAAATAATATCATAAAAAATGGAAAAACTACATTAAACATATGCAAAATTACCATTTTTCACTTAAAAAAAAAGACGGCTTTTCTCCATAATGTAATATTATCGTTTTATAAAAAAAACAAAAAACATTATATATAATTTTGAAAATAATAAATATATGTAAACATACAACATAAAAATGGAAATACTACATTAAACATATGTAAGATTATCATTTTACATTTTTATTTTTAAAAAATAATATGTAAACATACAACAATTTATACTAATAAAAGGAACTTTTTGAGGCTCCATAGAGCGTCCACATCAGTGAAATAACTTCTCCCAAAAGATGACACGTGACATAAAATATAGTTTTACATTTTAATATTACT
>NW_013621328.1:0-566 GCF_000695525.1 Brassica oleracea var. oleracea
CCATGAGGGAATCAAACAGAACAGCCATCCTCGTCAGGCGAGCGTGATAATTATCCCTCGAAACAACAGTCCTCGACTCTTCTCGGTTCTGAATTTCACGCTGGAGACGACGGACTTCGGAAGCCTTGCTCTTCTTCTCTTTCTTCAGCTTGAACAATGCACTCGCCAACTTTCCGAGGTCCCGCTCGAGATCGCTGATCCGAACCTCCAGCTGAGAGAGCTCAGCAGCACGAGTGGCTTCAGTAGATTTCAATGCGGCCTCGGCTTGTTTCAACGCCTCTCGCGATTCAGCCAGGCCCCTTGTCGAACGCTCTATCTCTGATCCGCAGTCGCTGAGCATCCCGTCAATCAGGGATACAAACTATACATGAAATAAGGGTCAGGGTAATCGTAGAACAAGGTGGCTCATGCTGAAAATAGTCAAAACAAACCTTGAAACGATGTTGCGACACAGGTCCCGAGGGCTCCCTTTCCGCGCCAGCGGTACATCTCCTCTTCTTGATGGTCTCGGTCGCAGCACCAGTCCTCTTGCGGCTTTTGGTAAAAGGAGCAGCACTGGACGCAGG
>NW_013621328.1:629-916 GCF_000695525.1 Brassica oleracea var. oleracea
AGCTGGTGTGGTCGAAGAGCCCGAGGGTTGAGCCGAGACCTCTGGAACTTGAACATGAACCATGGCCGATTCTGCAAGGGGCGTGGCATCACCAGGGGACTTGTTTCCTCCAGCCGAGGTCGACATCGCAGGCAAAGAAAGGATAGCTGGCACCTATGAACCCGACCCCCTTCCTTCTCGGCACTGCATCTGGACAGTCTCTCTTTGAAAGAAAGAAATCCGGCGATGAAGGTTGGAGTCGCTTCGTGCATGGCCGGAGTCGGAAGTGCCGAGTTGGCCTCACCCAT
>NW_013621329.1:0-915 GCF_000695525.1 Brassica oleracea var. oleracea
CCACTGGATTAGACACGATTTACTACGGCGAGTATGATAACTTCGGACCAGGGGCAAAGACAGACCGGAGAGTGCAGTGGTTAGGGTACAATTTATTGGACATGGCACAAGCGATGAACTTCACGGTTTACAACTTTACCCTGGGAGATACTTGGTTGCCTCAAACCGATATTCCATTCTATGGTGGTTTGGTTCGCAAAGAATGATAATCACATCATATAAGATAATTTTTATATATGCACTTCCTCATTTAATTATAAAGCAATAAATATTCATTTCTTCTAAGTATTGGAGTCTTGATTTTTGGTGTTTAGTTATACAATTAATAAAATCATTTTATCAGTCGAACCATAATTGGTTTTGCATAATATATATGAAAACATTACCTCTTTTGAGTGTAACCAACTAACCATATTAAAGTATTTGACCAGTTTATTTGTTCATTTTATATAATTATGTATCTAAGATAACACATGCATAAAGAATTCGAACTAATAAATTTTGAATCATCAACCATATATGCTATATATGCAAAAGGCATACACAGGAGAAATAACGAACAATATCTAATGATTACGAAAAAATACAACTTATTACATTGTGTGTATTGAGTGTCAAGGATAAGTCTCGTTGAGTGGAGTTATGACACTGAACATCTTCACGAGACTGTTGCCGACTAATAAAGCGTTTCCCAGTATTTCAAGTTTCTTTTCTAATACGAAACCCTGGATTATTTCTCTCCCTCAGTTATTCCCTGATTTGGAAACGTTGCAAACTATATCGTTTGATGGCTACATTGGCTAGTTGTTGTGTTGCATTACCTCTTCATAAGTTGGTGCGGAAGGATTAAGTGATACTGCTCCTATTAGAGAAACAGAATCTGTTTGTGGAAAATGGATTCTAATCTCATTAACC
>NW_013621330.1:0-155 GCF_000695525.1 Brassica oleracea var. oleracea
AGGTCCGGAAAGTTACCTGACCTTGAGGAAGTGTGTGCACAAGTTCAAAAAGAGAAAGGTTCTATCGGTCTCTTTGGAGGGAAAGGAGAGATCACACTTGCAAACCAAGCTGAGGTTCCGCAAGCAAACCGTGCGAGCTCTAACCAGTATGATGC
>NW_013621330.1:273-915 GCF_000695525.1 Brassica oleracea var. oleracea
AGCTCAGGCCAAGCTGGAGAGGGCGGGACACGTGAGCCTGGAGATAGCAAGGCCCTGGTGACTTACACACCTCAGCCAAGCCTTCAGAACAACCGTGAGAACGAGTACCTAAGGAGATCAGACATTGACTACCTCATCAAAATGCTAAAGGAGAATGGTAACACACCTGGTACTCTTGGTTACTCCTTTGGTGCATTATATGAACCGTGTAGTATTGCTAGAGAACCTGATCATTCAAACATTGCTTATAAACCTACTAGCATACTAGGACAGTCTCATATTGCACACAATCTGTTTAAACCATTGGTAGTTGATTCAGGAGCATCTCATCATATGATTAGTGATACTAGTTTGATTAGAGACATTGAACCTACAAATGGACATGTCATGATTGCAAATGGAGATAAAATCCCAATTAGAGGAATTGGCAAGCTAAAATTGTTTGATAAAGACTCTAAAGCATTTTATATGCCTGACTTCACATCAAATCTATTATCTGTAAAGAAATGTACTACAGATCTTAATTGCAATGTTATATTCAGTCCTAATGATGTGATGTTTCAGGATATTGAGAGCAGCAAATTGATTGGAAAATGAGTTACCAAGGGAGATTTATATTTACTTGAAGAACTAGCTCCTGTT
>NW_013621331.1:0-915 GCF_000695525.1 Brassica oleracea var. oleracea
TGCCCGGTGGTGAAGATTCTGGAGCGGTGGTGAGGCGCGACTGGGAGAGTGGAGCTTGGTGGCTCTTCCGTGGGTTTCCTTCGAGACATCGCTTAGATCTGGCCAGATCTGCTTTCAATGGTGGTCGATTTTGCTCCGGTGGTGGTGCTCCAGGCCTCAGTCGTTTCTTCCGGCGTCAGTTTGCGGTTGTTGATGACAAGTGCCCTCGTTCTCGGTTTGGGGGTTCTCGTTTTTGAGATTTCTCTTCAGATCTATCTTCTTCTCATTACCAGTGAGAGTTTATTGTATCAGGAGTTGATTTTGAATCTCAGGCAAGTTCTCAGACCGTGGTGGTGATTCTCTGCTGGCAGCTCTCCTTGCAGGTTTGTGTAGTGCTCCTTGTGGCTAGAAGGTGTCTCTGTCAAGCTCGTGAGATAGGGCTGAGCTCTTCTTCTTGGCTAAATCAGAAGTGGCGATTTGGTGAAGCGGGTTGTTTGAGCTTCTCTTTGCGGATAAAGGTCAGACTCTGGTTCTCAGGGTCAGTCGCTCGTGCGGGTTATTGTTGGCTTAGGTATGTTGTAGTCGACCTTGGACTACAGTCCCGGTGAGGGCGAGTGTTGCTAGCACCTCTGCAGATAGGGTGTGGTTCCGCGGATCCTTTGCCCTGTGGTGTTAGCGTCCTTTTTTCGTACATAGTCTGGTGGTGGTGGCGGGTTATCAGCCAGTGGTCTATCCAAATAAGAGTGGTTTTGCGCTCGAAGTTGGGGTGTTAGTGGTTCCAGTGGGGGTCTGTGGGGTTTTTAGAGTTCTCAGGTGCCTGTGAGTTTCAGGAAGGAGGAGTAGAGGTGGCTGTTTTGCGGTGCTTGGTAACCGGTGCTTCGACAGGCTCTGGTTCGTCGGTTCCGCCGTTTCGGTACAGCCCCATTGTCGTCTACT
>NW_013621332.1:0-915 GCF_000695525.1 Brassica oleracea var. oleracea
CAATCGAAATCATGCTCCAGTTAAATACCCGCAACATCCGCAAAAATTCCCAATTCCATCTTTCGAAAACCCGTTCAAAACGCCTGAGATCTGAAGATCTCAACTCAGAACCCCCCAAATCCTTCCTTTGCTGATCTTCTGCTCCATTATGTAACTCGTATCCAATTCCAGGATCCCATTTTTGAGAAAGCATCGAAACCCTAGATCATCGCCTCCCGGAAATTTTTAAGAAAATTATTTTAAAATACAATTCATAAATCATATTTTTGTTTTTAAAACATAACAATTACATGTTAATAATTAATTTAAAACTAAAATAAAATAAATTTTTAATAATATTTATTTAAATTATTATACTAAGCTTATTTTTAAATTGATAATTATTGGGATTTTGGAAGTTAAACGAAAAATTAGAAGAGTTTTGAGTGTTAAAAGGATTATTATTAGAATCCATTTAACCAAAAAAAAAGTTTAAAACACTAAAATAGTTGATTATAATAAAAAATGACGATTTTTGTTGTATCCAAACGAAATAAGAGTAGTATCTATCTATAGATAAAAAAAAATCTTGAATTTTGATATGAATTTATATTTTAAAAACAAATTTTATTATATAATAAATGTGTTTGAATTATTGGGTGGGAATAAATATCAAGAGAAATCTATCCAGCCAATGAATAAAACATTTAAATCTTATCTAGGTTAAAAAAAAAAAAAAATCAGGTTAGGCCGCGCGTGATGCACATTGTAAATGTTTCTGGCCAACCACAGAGTGACATGTGGAAGCGCGTACCACAAATTTTTTTTTTCAACTGTTGAAACTTTCCCACTTTTGTTGATACCACGTAGACAAACACATTTTGGGTGGGTGAGTTTCAACACCTCCATTGTGAGTGGTCTAACGATGCAAATCAG
>NW_013621333.1:0-915 GCF_000695525.1 Brassica oleracea var. oleracea
AGGAGCTTCCTGCTTTGGCACCCGAGCTTCTGCACTCGCCGGAAGTAAGCGGTCAATCTTGGGAGAATGTTCTCAAGACGTGCTCGACTCCTCGCAGCGTAAAGAGGCTTCTGAGGGAGCGTCGAGGAGTCGGGGTGACTTTCCTAATTCCTTCGGAAAGTCAGAGACCTTGGTCGCCGCCTGTCGGGTTCCAGTGCGTTTATGAGTCTAACTTTCAAGACGACACAAAGCTCTGGTTTCCGATTCCTCGGTTAGTTACGTCGTATGTGAGGCGCCGAGGTGCGGCGATAAGTCAGTTTCTGAATGGCTCGTGGCGCATCGCGGTCGCCCTGATGGTCATGGCTGCTGAGATCGATGTCACTCTCAGTGTTCGGACATTCGGGGAGCTGGCGTCTATCAACCCGTTAGATGAAGGTCTCCTGTCGATTAAAATGCGGCCGGACTACAGTGTGATCGGGGGACATCCTAGCAAGACGCTGGATTGGCAGAGGTCTTATTTTTACGTCAGGTCTGACGACTCTGCCTTCGAAGACCCTTTAGACGAAGATTATCGAATGTTATGGAACACTTTTCTTGGTAGAACACTTCAATTAACCCAAGTCGCTGCCTCGGGTACTGATCACCTTCTTTTTTTTTTGTGCAGCCGACCATCTGACTTCGCGCGAGTATCCAGGGAAATTTTTGTCGAGTGCGCGTGCAGTAGCGAGACTCGATCAAGAGCGTTGGGGAAATATCTCTTCGGAAAGGATTTGTCGGTGCATCGACCGGATTTCCAGAAGTAAGTCCGTTTCTCATTTCGGGTTCCCATGATTCTTCGTCTTCCCTTTTCATCGCGAGATTTATATTTCTAAGTTTTGCAGGAGATTGAAATTCAAGTTATCTTCCTGCAGCAAATACCGTTAAGCGACGAATCTC
>NW_013621334.1:0-157 GCF_000695525.1 Brassica oleracea var. oleracea
TAGATAAAAATTACTGTTCATGACCGTTGGAGAAAGGAGAAATTTTTAAAAAAATTTCATTGTGACCGTTGGGGTTAAATCGAGTGCACCAAAAATTAGTCTGAAAATATCGTATTAAACGGTCAATCAAATCTATAAAATTTCATAAAAGTAAAAA
>NW_013621334.1:276-915 GCF_000695525.1 Brassica oleracea var. oleracea
CCGACCAATAAATAATAAACAGGATATAAGGCGGCTCGGCCGGCCAATAAATAATAAACCGAATATAAGGCGGTTCGGCCGACCAATAAATAAATTAAATTATTAGTGAATAATATAGGCGGTATTCCGGCCATTATAACATAATATAAATAATAGTAGAGGCGGTATACCGACCATTATAACAGGGTATAAATGATACAACTAAATTTTACCGAATCGCAGAGTGATCGTGCTAATAACGTGTTATAAAAAGAACTGGAATTTTATTGTATCGCGGGAATTTGAATAAGGGCAAGATTTATATCCGTAGAATTTTAACACTGATAGAAAGATTATTATTAGAGAGAAGAGAAGAGTGAATGATGATTTTACAAATGATCTAAATCGATCATATATATAGAAAAGAAATTTACTGTGCAAATAGTGCAGCGGACCCCACATCCTTTATATTTTCAACATATTCGGCGCTGTCTCTATATGACTTTCATAACAGGTTGTAAATAATTGGACCAAACATCTATCAATATCAATAAGCTAGGCCATGTTCCTATTTTAATAGAATATTAGATTCTGACCCACCCTTCAAAGGGCGGCACTACAAGAAAACACATGCTTAACGAGGAAATTTAACGAGGAAAA
>NW_013621335.1:0-914 GCF_000695525.1 Brassica oleracea var. oleracea
GTTGGTGATTAAATCTTCGGTGATAATCAGTCTTTTACCTTCTTGTTGTATAAACAGCTTTGTTTTTAGGTTCTTTGGTTTCCTTAAACCAGCATTTCTAGTGTTTGGGTCGATCTTTAGAGTATGTTAGGGACATGAGATCTTCAGCTTCCACATTCTTTTGGTTTATATAGTTTGGAGCTAAATAATGTAGATTTTTTGTGCTGTCCACAGATTGATTCTAATTGAGAAAGAAGATTCCTGAGATAATATTTGCATGTCTGTAAATATAAGAGTACCAAAGCAAAGCCTAAAATATACCATACGAGAGTGTTTGAGACAAAATAAATATTATTTTGTGATTTTAGAGTCTAAAATATTTTGTTATTCAGCCTGAACTTTCTGTTACTCTAAAAAGAAACATACAGTGTAAGGGTATGTTATAAATCTTATATTAGAATTACCGTAGTAAAAACATATCAAATCTCATGCAGTAGATTTTATGTTTTGCTTAAACAAGCAATTTTAATCTTTCAGATCAATCTTTTAGCTCGTTTGAGACATGAGATTAGATTTGGAGCTGAGTAATGTAGATTTTTGTGTGTATTTGAGCATTTAAAATATATGAAAACTAGATAGTAACCCGCGCTTTGCGCAGATAAGATGTCTATATTAATGTTGAAATTATATATTATGATGATGTACAACGTAAGGTATACACTACATGAAAACGTTTCCATAACGACGAAAAGTTACGAAGAAAATTTTTCCTTGTAAACTTACTAGTAGTTTACGAGGATGTTACGAGAAATGGACGTAGGCGTAAAATTACAAGCAAAACGTTTCGTCGTAAATGCTTTGTAAATTTACGACGAAAGTACGCCGCAAACAATATTCGTCGTAAATTTACGGGGATATTACGACGAAACATGTTA
>NW_013621336.1:0-914 GCF_000695525.1 Brassica oleracea var. oleracea
GTGGTGACTCTTCGGATCCGTAATTCGACTGAACACAACTCATCTTAGATCTCTGATTGCTTGTAACCCAGGTCGCTATTATTTTATACAACTTTATGGTTTTTTTTCCAAATCAAATAAGGATTGTTATTAAAAACCCTTTTTATTTTTATTTTTTTTTGGGACACCTTAACTTTTTTTTCTCTTTCTTTTTTTACTCCTTCACTTTGTCGGTAGCGTTTCTAGTATCTTTGGAAAATTGGAAAATTTTAAATCATGATAAACTCAAACGTTGACCCAACTCCAAACTTTTGTTTGTTTGTTTTTGCCTTCAACTAAATGATAATTATTAAAACTCAAAATTATATTTAAAAATGTGGATTACAAAACTTAAGAAATCTTATACTACGACTTCATTTATGAAGCATTTAAACTCATGAAAAATAATATCTGAAATGAACTAAACTTCCAATAATTAAAAACAAACAAAATTAATAAAAAGAAACACAAAATATCTGAATCTATAAAGAAATATATATATATTAAAGTAATGTTTATTTAATTTTATATATGTTCAGATTAATTTTAGATAAGATTTTATTCGACCCACTACGAATTTCCTCAAACATAATATATATTCAAATATTTTTATAGATTGCATTGGATTAAGATTCACATTTTTAATGGAGTAAGGTTTGCTTTCGGCTTTTGGTCAAAAAGTTGGCGGATTCTCCTTGGAATATGTATCACAGAACAAGTACGCAATGAGCAAACAACAATTCGAGTTGGATGAGCCGAAACTCAAAGTCAAAAACTACTTCGCGAAAACTATCTCGAAGCAGATTCTAAAGTAATAATTAACAGTTCCAAAAAATTATCAAACTCTACGAAGGCAAAGTTGAGAGGGAATAACCATAATTTCGGAGGTGCGTAGA
>NW_013621337.1:0-914 GCF_000695525.1 Brassica oleracea var. oleracea
GATTTTAAAAAAAAATTAATTTTTTTATATTTATATTATATAAATTTGTATATTTATTACACATTTTTAATATTATTAAAACTATTTTCTGAAATTATTAAACTATTTTTTATTTATTAAAACTATTTTTTATTTATTAGAACTATTTTTATATATTTATTAAACATTTTTAATGTCTATAAAAATTTTTTGTGATTAAAAACTATTATTTGGGATTTAAAAAATAATAATTTTTTTATATTTATATTATATAAATTTCTATATCTATTAAACATTTTTAATATTATTAAAACTATTTTTTGTAATTATTAAACTATTTTTTATTTATTAAAACTATTTTTTTGTTTATTAGAACTATTTTTATATATTTATTAAACATTTTTAATGTCTATAAAACTTTTTTTGTGATTAAAAACTATTTTTTGGGATTTTTCTTTTTTTTAAAAAAATTTAATTTGTATATTTCTATATTTATTAAATATTTTTTTTATAATTTACAGGTCGCATGATGATCAGACCCGGCCTCGACAGCGTCGTGGTCGTGGTGGTACGGGGAGCCAGTCTCGGGATTCCAGCCATTTTCAGGATTCCCCTTCGCCCCACAGCTCCTACCATACATCTCCCTCTGCTGCACTCGCTCCTGCTCCTCTCGCTCCCCCTGCTGCACCCGCTCCTGCTCCTCGGGGTCCTCCGGGAGTGATGGGTGTTGCGGAGTTGGTTCGACAGCTCGGTCGTGACCATCTTCCCTATCTCACTCCGTATCCACATGGACGGGGTCAAACATGGTAATTAAACTTATTTTTTTCATTAAAATTTGATTCATTATTAAGCGTTTGTTCCTTTTATTAGGTTCAACCGATCCGGGAGCGGGATCAGCGCATGGATCAACCGTATGATGTACTCGGCCCTCGACA
>NW_013621338.1:0-914 GCF_000695525.1 Brassica oleracea var. oleracea
ATGCATCTAGAAATCAGTGATGCTTTATATTCACCCAGCTCAAAGAGCAAGAGCATCCTATTGAGTTTTAAAGATATAAGAAAGAATGGTTTCCATATTGAAACAATGGGCGAAGGCAACAGAGAGTTCTTTTAGATATATGTATAAAATAGCCCAAGGCCATAATAAGTCCTAAAGACTATACATGCATTCTCTACTGGCCTAGACTATGCATAGATCAGTGTGATAGAGACTAAAAGCCTGCGAAAATATACACTTTATGGCACGACCGGATTGGCCATCCTGGTCCAAACATGATGCGAAAATTGATATTCAAAAGGCACACATTAAAAGATAAGAAGAGTTATCCCAAAGAATCTCACGTGTGTAGCATGTACACAAGGGAAACTCATTAGGTCATCACCAGTAAAACGTCTACGAGCCTATTTTTCATAAATAAAGACTATATGTCTAGATAATACTGGTGAATACATGTCTCAAGCGTTTAAATGATTATGGTATGTCCATGGCGGTAAGTGTGGAAAATTCTGTGATACAAGTCCATACCAAGAACGACTTGACCAAAATCTTTTAAAACGCAAATAGCTGATTGATAGACCATAACTTATGAGGTCAAAACTCTCATTCACAGCTTGGGCCACACGAAATTTACATGCACCTAAGTTAATACGCATCAGGCCATTTAGTGAGCATAGATATCCCCTATCACAATTATTAACGGGTCAAGAGCCAGACATACCCCATCATAAGACATTTGGATGTGCTGTCTATGTACTAATTGCTCCACCACAGAGAACTAAGATGAGACCTCAAAAAGAGGATGGGGATATATGTTGGATATGATTCTCCCACAATAAATAAAGTACCTTGAGCCAACTATGAGTGATTATATTTGAGGCCAGATACACAGATTA
>NW_013621339.1:0-914 GCF_000695525.1 Brassica oleracea var. oleracea
TCGATGGCGGTTCCTCGTGCTGACGAGGTTTTCCCTTCCGATGCCAAAAGTGCGGGGAAGAGCAAGAAAAGGAAAAGAGGCGATGGCTCGGGAGTCGAGAGGAGTACTGAGGAGGCGAGTGACGTCCCTCCTTCCGGTGAACCCCGGAAGAAGAAAAAGAAGAGAAGGACAAAGAAGAAGTCCGCCGGCGAGCAGTTGGAGAATGCTGACGAGCCGATCGAGCAAGAGGAGGAGGATGCTCGAGACGAAGAACTTCAGCCCGAAGAGGGGGCTTCTGAGGCTGAAGCCTCGGAGGGACGGAATGACGAGGAGGGAGTAAGTGAAGGAGAGGAACGCGATACTTCTCTTAATGCCGCCCGCTCGGGTTATTCCGAGGAAGATAGCGAAGGGTCACCACTCCTGATAAGGAGGAGAAATGACGAAGACGATGATGAGAGGCGATCTCCTGTTCTGACGTCTCCTAGTGAGAGAACTCCAGTTCCCGTCGGGGGAGGGGCCGTCCAGACCGGTACTTCTTCCCGCGGCGCCGCTATCCTAAGGAGGGCACCCAGATTCAGCTTTCCCGACAAGGTCGACTTCCACTACAAGGGACCGGCTCCCTTAGTGTACGTTCCAGAGAAATGTGGAGAGTTTCTCTGTCAATTAAGAGGGAGGGCGTAACCTCTTCCTGCTGTGAAAGACCTTATCTTCGGGGGTGAATACGAAGAAGCTGCGAGGGCCAAACTGCTGTTAAACAGCTTGGTCCTCCCTTTTTTTTTAAATTCCTTGACTCCTAACTTCTCACGATTTCCATTGTGTCGCGTGTTCAGGGTGATAGCACGATGAATGTCGTGATTGATAAGTACGACACGGCCCTTAAAGGAGCCTTGGACAAGCTCGAGCTGGCGAAGAAAGAGTTTGCTGAGAAGGAAGAG
>NW_013621340.1:0-914 GCF_000695525.1 Brassica oleracea var. oleracea
TGAGCTTCGATTTACTCATTGGGGTTTTGATCTATTACCCTAGGGTTCCGATTAGGGTTTAAGGATTACCTTAACCTTAAGTAGGGTTGAATGGACCACCAATGAGATGAGGATCGCGAGCTGAACGTTGAGATTGATACGCGATCGAGCTGAGGTCGTCTAGAGCTGGAACGTATCGCGAGCTGTCCTTGCTGGTATCGGGAACGCAAGCTGAAGCTGAGATCGTCTGATCACGAACGGAAACAAGCTGTTATCGCGAGCGGTATCGAGTCGTCTATCGCGAGCTGGCTGAGATCGTGTCTCGGGATCGAGCTGAGACGGTCTGAGGTCGTGAGCTGGGATCGTGGCACGAACGGGAACAAGATGAGTATTAGGTTTAGGGTTCGTGATCGGGAGTTCTCAACGGTTAGGGTTTATCGTCGAGGGGATTATGGATTCGCCGGCATGTTTGTTTAGCTTAGGGTTTAGAGTAATCGTGATGATAACGTGTTCTGAAACTAGAGAATATAATCTATGTTTCTGTATTATTCATAAACATAAGGAGCTCTTTATATATAGGAAATTACACCGTCATAGAATAATGGAAAGACTAAAGAAAGGAAATACAAATATGGAAATAGTACAAATCATAATCTAATAAGAAAAATGCAAGATGCCGATTCTCTCTCTCTCCTCACGGTCGACTCTCTCTCTCTCTCTAGCATTGGGCCGGTTATGAACCAGGTCGGTTATGGACATCCACAATATGATTTATAACAAGAGAGTCAAAATCAAATTAAAATGGAGAATAACAGAACTAAAACGTTAGGAATTAAATTTACTGCAACACCCCTAATGAAGGAGTTGATTCCTTTAAAAAATTAGTGGCAGAAAGAGTAAATAACAAAGTATTTTAGAGGTTAAAATTAGATAGG
>NW_013621341.1:0-914 GCF_000695525.1 Brassica oleracea var. oleracea
CCCACTCGGTCGCTACGTAGCGACCGAGCTCGAGCCAAGCTCGGTCGTCACGTAGCGCTCAAGCTAAGATCGGTCACAACGTAGCGACCGAGCTCGAGCCAAGCTCGGTCGCTACGTAGTGACCAAGCGTCCATCCCGCTCGGTCGCTACGTAGCGACCGAGCGTCTGTCCCCCTCGGTCGCTAAGTAGCGAACGAGCGTGCGTTCCGTTCGGTCACTACGCAGCGACCGAGATCGAGCCAAGTTTGGTCGCTGCGTAACGCTCAAGCCAAGCTTGGTCGCAACGTAGCGACCAAACTCGAGCCAAGCTCGGTCGCTACGTAACGCTCAAGCCAAGCTTGGTCGCAACGTAGCGATAGAGCTCGAGCCAAGCTCGGTCGCTACATAGCGACCGAGCGTCCGTCCCGCTCGGTCGCTACGTATCGACCGAGCTCGAGCCAAGATCGGTCGCTACGTAGCGAACGAGCGTGCGTTCCATTCGGTCGCTACGTAGCGACCGAGCTCTTCTGAAACATTGAACCCATTTCATGTTTTCCGCCACTCGAAGTCATCATTCAAACTTTATCGAAAGAAGTCGTAATAAACGCTTCAAGTCGAAAGACAGCCCAAAGGGACCTAAGGCATGACTCGAAGCCCACCTTACGATTTCATGATTTCCGCATATATTTGGTCACTTGCCGTTGGCTCTCACATAGATCCGGGACCTCTGGGAAATTAGGGTTTTCCTAGTTTCCTAATTTAAACGTAAATCGACAGTGCGAATTTTGGTTCCCATAGTTTGGCGCTAGAAGGAGGGGGACACAGATCAATCTAACCAGCAAAAGCCACTCAACGATCAGAAACAACTACAGTTCACAACAACGCTGGTAAGAAAACTCTAGCCGCCACTCCGCCTATGGCCAACGCCTATGCAAA
>NW_013621342.1:0-913 GCF_000695525.1 Brassica oleracea var. oleracea
AACAAATCAGCAACAACATGGCTCTTGATAAGCTTGCACCGCCCCACATGATGACATTGATGCTCATCTTCATATACCTTAACCATCCATTTGCCAATCGGTTCTTCAACAGAACAATATATCCTCCATCCACAATTGTTTTCATCACACTTTGCACCAAGCTTAGTCTTCTCCCATCTATCAAATACCATATTACGCCTAGTCTTCAAGATGTATCTTATGACACTCTTCTTAAATTATGTCTCACTGCTAAAGAGTTGTCTAAAGCTAAAAACTTCATCGGGTAAACCCATTTGCACCAACCTATCAGCTTGTTCTTCTTCATCACCAGATGAATCGTCTATAGCAGGGTACACTTCATCTTCGTCTGGTATCTGTTTCTCATAGTTCACATGGTCGAAGTCTACTATATCCTCTTCAACAACTCCCGCCTCATCATTCGATTCTGAAGATTCTGACAAGGCATTTTCTGAACAACTCCCACCATTCGATTCTTCTGCAAAAGGATCATATAAAGTGTCTAACGCCTCATCTTTATCTTCACTAAACATCAAACCCGTCTCAGAATTCTTTCCAACCAGATTTTCACAGAGAAGCTCACGCTCTTTTTCAGCTCTATCATGCAGGCCATCTTCCTCTGGTCCAACATTCATGCCCTCATCCAGAACTCCAACATTCCTACTCTCTTCTTAAGCTAGAACATCACTATCTCTCTTTACATAGATGTCAAGCTCCTTGTACCAATGAGCTGCAGATTCCATTCTCTTCTTATTGGCCTCGACATTTTTCTATAAAGGTTTCCTATCTTCTAACTGTTGAGATGAGATCAATATATGGGAAGTGAAAGACATGAGGAGTTGAGTATGATGAAGAGGCCGTATATGGCGTAGTAATACTAGTTACCCGAGTAACT
>NW_013621343.1:0-913 GCF_000695525.1 Brassica oleracea var. oleracea
ATTATGATATTTAATAATTTTATGTACATATATGTTATATTACATTTTAAATTCATATTTATATATTATAGGGATTGAATTGAACAATTAAAACTTTTTGGACAATTAAAAGGGATGTATTTGAAAATTTGATAGTTTGGGCCAAATTGATAATAACCTAACAAATAAAGGACCAAATGTAAAAATGTGAGAAAAGCTTCATTGTTGCCGAGCTTCACAGTGCAACACCGCAGTGGATTCCGACCATCACACCCACCATGACATACTATCACAGCCCAAGAAGGCTGAGTTGTGCGGAGTACGACGTGGAAGACGAAGCTTGGTCGTCTTGATTTATGGCGAAGGAGAAGACAAACCGCAATCGAACTGAGGTTCATCAGAGTCACGGATGAGGACTAGGAAGCACGGCGAAGAGGAGCTGTAAAAAAAGAGAAGATGAGATTGTGTTTTTGTTTTATGAACTGAAAAAAAAAACAAAATCTGGAAAAGAAAAGAAGAGAAAGAAAGATGAGAAATTAGTGGGTCCTACAGATTTTGTTCTAGTTATACTTTAGTTAGTAATGGATGGAATATGTTAGTAAAAGTTAAGAGAAAGTGTCCTATGAGCAAAAACTGTCTTATTGTGATATAAAAAACTTAAAACTGCATTTTAGGGTTAATAACTAATATCAGAGTATACAAATTACTTTCGAAATCTCATTACTTTCTCGTTGCTTTATTTAAGATGTTTTCTTAAGATAATTTTGTTATATGTTATTTGTTGTGTCATATATTTTTCATTCAATAAGAAAGCGAATCCCCTATATATTAATTGAGAAGCATTTGAAAAAATAGAACCTTAATTTTGTATTAATTAAAAAAAACCACAAATCCTAAGTGACACTCTAAATGCCTTCTAAATTTCATTTCAAAG
>NW_013621345.1:0-913 GCF_000695525.1 Brassica oleracea var. oleracea
TCAGTATATAAAGCATTTACCAAAAACTCAATATATTCGTACGGGGTAACACATAGATTTTGATAAAATTTCAAAAAATATGACAATATTGTTTTAATGCTTAGTTGAATCATGCACTAACATACGATGATGTTCAAATAGATTTGGAGCCTTCTGTGTCACCGTTTTTCAAGAAATTAGCGATTTTATTGTGGTTATCCACCGATATAGGGAGTATTATAAAGTTTTACTAAATTAATTGATAAAAAAATTATAACGATTCTCATATACCACGAAAGAGAGTTTAACATACATTAATACAAATGTAGAATGTGGTTAGAAATTTTAAAACAACACTAAAAAGTGTAAGCTTCAATATATAGAGCGTTTAACGTAAAACTCTATATTTCCGTAGGGGTTAACACTTAGATTTTGAGAAAAATTCAAAAAATATAACAATATAGCTTTAATGCATAGTTGACTCATCTACTAATATATTATGATGGTCAAAGAGGTTTGGAACCTTTGTTTTCTCATTTTCTCTATAGAATAGCGAATTGATAATGGTTATTCCACTAATTTAGGGAGTATATGAAGTCTTACTATATTAATTTCTAAGCAAAAATAGAACGATGCTCATGTACCATGAAAGAGAGTTTAGCATACATTAATACAAATGTAGAATGTGGTTAGAAATTGTAAAAAAACAATAAAGATTATAGGTTTCAGTATATAAAGCATTTACCAAAAACTCAATATATTTGTAGGGGGGGTAACACATAGATTTTGATAAAATTTCGAAAAATATGGCAATATTGTTTTAATGCTTAGTTGAATCATGCACTAACATACGATGATGTTCAAATAGGTTTGGAGCCTTCGGTGTAACCGTTTTTCAAGAAATTAGCGATTTTATTGTGGTTATCCACCGATA
>NW_013621346.1:0-913 GCF_000695525.1 Brassica oleracea var. oleracea
CGATGGTAAAGAAGAATCAACTATCATGTTCGAGGACGAAACATATTCTGCCTAAGATCTTCATCACCTACGGATTGCAGAAAATTGGAGAGGTCCAAGGGACCTTCAGTAATGTCCAAATCAGGGAGAGTAATGTGTGTTGTACTCTTTTTCCTTCACCATGGTTTTGTCCCAATTGGGTTTTCCTGGTAAGGTTTTAATGAGGCAACATTAAAGCACATTACAAGCTCTAAATGGTTATGGCATCCAAGGGGGAGTGTTATGAACCAAATTGTGGATGACTCATAACCAAGAGATTATAATTTGTAATCTTTCCATTTATCTATGACGGTGTAATCTCCTATATAAGGAACCTCTATGTTATGAATAAAGATAGACTTTTCCATTACTTTTACAACAATAAGGAATACTCTTCTTTTTCATTCTTCTAATTTTATTCCTCTGCATTTTTTCTCTACTCATTCCTAATGTTCCTATAATGGTCACCGAAAGATATAAAATCTTGTAGATAATTAATCTTAAGGGGTATGAAATCATGTAGATATAATCTTAAGAGGTATGAAATCATGTAGATACTATTTTAAGAGGTATGAAATATTGTAGATAATCTTAAGAGGTATGAAATCATGTAGATAATATTAAGAGATATGAAGTCTTGCAGATAAAGGGGTAGAAATATGTAGAAACTCAAGGAATTGTATACACAGCTTAAGGGGTAAGGGGTAAGCATATTCATGTGTTAGATCGGTTTGATCTCAGCCGTCCATCAAGGAAAGTTGGAATGTGTATATAAAGGGGTGATACCTCATTGTAAATTATCAAACAAAATTTTCTTCTTAATTTTGGCTCTCTTTGAAGAGTTTAATTTTTTTTGTGTTTTGCTTGTTTCAATAAGTGAAGAAAAATGGGACAA
>NW_013621347.1:0-912 GCF_000695525.1 Brassica oleracea var. oleracea
CTCTCAATAATTCTCTCATTCTAACATGGTATCAGAGCATTAAACTCCTGAACCTCACAAAAGCTTCCGTAAATTTCTTTCTTTCTTTCTCAGATTATCTTCAAAATCTGTTGGATATGTTGGATACATCCTTTTATCCACTGGTCCAAAGGTCTTTCAAAAGAGAAGAACCTCACCAGAACTCAAGATAGAGGAGTACCCTATTCTCTGGAACTCAAGAAAGCTTCAGCCATATCAGGAAAAGCTTCATCAAAGTTCAGTTTATCTCAAAATCAGTAGGAGCAATCTATTGTCCACTGGTCCATATCTCTTCATAAGGGAGAACTCCAACATAGTGTTGTTTCCAGAGTACAAGAAGGCTAAGGAACAACATAAGAGGCACAATATGCCAAGAAGAAGTGACTTGAATCAAGCCGGAATGTAATCAAAGAGTTTGAGCATCCATCGATTCAAGGTCGAACCATGTATTCATCTGTCATTGGTGGTTTAAATGAAGAAGGAACATGGAGAAGTACTGATAGTGCAGCCAACACTGATGGTCCAACAACCATGAGTGACCTACATTCCCTTATCCAAGCCTTTATCTCATCCAAGAAGGCTGGTACCCACTCTCTTGACCCTAAACCTATCATTATAAATTCAGAAGCAAGCCATCACATGATTAGTGATAGAAACTTGATGAGTGATGTCCAGCCTGCCTCAGGGAATGTTCAAATAGTAAATGGTGATAAGATTAAGATAGAAGGGATAGGGAACCTGAGGTTGTTTGATAGGGAATCTACTGCCTTGTATATGCCTCAGTTTACATCAAACTTGCTATCTGTGAGAAAGGCTACTGTTGATCTGAGTTGTCAGGTTGTCTTCGGACCAGATGAGGTTGAATTTCAAGACTTAAAGACAGGCCAAGTGATT
>NW_013621348.1:0-912 GCF_000695525.1 Brassica oleracea var. oleracea
ATCGCATGGACGTTATTAGCAAAGAAAGGTCAAAAAGTAGACGATGTCCCCACCTTTGCATTCCACTCAAGTGATGACAAAATACATATCTTCCTCTTTTTTGTCACCTTCCACAAAAACCAAACTCTGTGCTTCTTGAGACTTAGTGACATGTGAGTATGCGACCATAAGACTCCAACTAAGGCAAACGATCATTGGTCAAACCGAATACTGCAAAATACTTGACAAATTACTTAAGACATCACCACACCAATATCTTCTCCAAAATTCTCAACAATCTTTAAATCCTGAGAAGTTAGCAAAACTGAGAGCAAATGGAGACATCAGTTGCATCGGTAGCAGTTTCAATTGTTATAGCTGTTGTGTCTTGGTGGGTATGGAGAACCTTGAAGTGGGTTTGGTTTAAACCAAAGATGCTTGAGAGCTACCTGAGAAGACAAGGTATTCCCGGAACTCCTTACACGCCTCTTGTTGGAGATTTAAAGAAAATGTCAAGCATGCTTACAGAAGCAAGATCCAAAACCATCAAACTAACGGATGATATCACACCACGTGTCGTGCCTTATCCCTTCCACATGCTCAAGACTCATGGTACGTTTCCTAGTTAGCCTTATACCTCTTGATTCCTCTCTTGTTTAGACCTCAAAAACTGTAGCGTTAGTACATGGTTTATACAAAGGCTGTATGATATCTCTATGCGGTTGGAACAGGAAGAACTTACTATACATGGTTTGGACCTATACCAACCATCACCATAATGGATCCAGAGCAAATCAAAGAAGTGTTCTACCTGCTTTCCACCTACAGAAGATCAAGGTTCTGTTTTAGACCACTTTTTTAATATTGGTTGAAACATTATTGTAAGTTTATGTTTCTGTGTATAGAATATGGTACCTGCGTTCCACCAGAGCT
>NW_013621349.1:0-912 GCF_000695525.1 Brassica oleracea var. oleracea
CTCTCTATTTTGATGAGTTAAATTCGGTTCAAATCAAGTGGAGAAATCTGTCGTAGAGATTTATCAGAGTCTGAGATCGATCGATCCAAATAGTAGATCGATCGATCGGTACGAGATCGAGCTTTGCCGATCGAGAGAACTGTACCAGGTCGATCAAAAGATAGTCCGTGTTTTTTGTTTGTTCTGCATATTGATCAGGATCGACCGGTTGGTCTACAGATCGATTGATCCCGACGGATCGGATATCACAGTTTGTTAAAAGGATCGTTTGACTCAGATCTTCAAACCAAGTTAATACATCATGAAAATTAAACAAAGTTCTTCCAAACTGAAACAAAGTTACTAAAATTCATGTAAATATAGTCTGAAAGACTTAAACAAAGTTGTCACAAACTGAAACAAAGTTACTAGAAATCAAGCAAATGAAGTCTGAAAAACTTTCACTAAATTGTGAAGAACACAAGTTGCTCTATTATGACCACCAAGACCACATCTTCTGCACTTGCGAAGCTGACCCCCATGTGATCCTTGTGATGATCGGATTTTGTCTTCAACAGTTTCATATCTGCGTTTTCTATTTCTTCCAAGAGATCTTCTTGTCTCAGGCGGTAGCACTTCAAAATTTTCCACAACTTGTGGACGGACAACCATCTTCAGGAACTGAAATGGGATTTATACTTTCTTGATAAGCTTCTCTCCAAGCTCCCGTGGGATACAAAAAATCAGTCAATTTATATGGTTCTCTACCAACAAAGAAACCAGCTTTTATTGCGTGTCTAAAAGGGATCTTCAAGAGGTCGTACTTCCCACAAGAACAAGTCCATTTGTCCAAATCAACAAAGCAGTCAATTGTATCGCCTTTTGGTAAAGGATAAGTTTAATCCTTAAGTGTTGTAGTACTTAAGATGTCAA
>NW_013621350.1:0-912 GCF_000695525.1 Brassica oleracea var. oleracea
ATAAACATTTTTACGTTAATTTTACTAAAAAGAAATTCAAAATTTTGGAACCCTAACAGTTCTTTAAAATTTGGAAGCCAAAACAAATATTTCATCCAGCTATACAATATCCCATGCATATATAATTAATAACAATAAGTTAATACAATTTTTGAATTGATGTAGTACAATTGATAAAGTGGTTATTAGAAAAACAAAAGTTTAGGTTAATATCAGTATATTATCATTTCAACGATATTAAAGATAAGGATAAGGTTTGCAAAACATATATACTAATGCAATGGCCAATGGGTATCATAGGTTTGTGATGCGCTAATTTGGTCTAACCGACAGAATCTCCTCGTACAATAAATTATATGGCTGAGCTGTTGATGATGTGTAGATGTGTAGTAATAAGTGTATATAAAGAAACCAATAGTTATTTGTAGACAGACAAAAACAAGAGGTGATAATCGGATGCACATGGAAATGAATGAAAGTGATGAAGAGATAAGAATTGGAAATGAAAGAAGGAAAGTGAGAGTGGAGAACTCAAATGTAATTATGTTGGTGATAGACAGTAGTTAGTTTAAAGCCTAATTTAGGCGTGTTACTTAACTACGATTAGAAATGGTTTGGACAAGATATATTTATTGATCGCTTTGGCAGGATTGGCAAAGCTTAATAGCCAACAAAACATAATGAATGTACTAGAATGTCAAGGCATCCTGTGTAATGTTTATTTTTGTACGCTTTGCCAAACGATCACGATATAATCTCTAACCCGACTTCGGTATAACGAATACTATTAACCGTTTAACGATTAGTATGATACTTTTCATTTGCGAAAAACTGACAAACTAACAACACCAACACAAAAAAAATACAAAACAAAGAAAAAAATCTTAAATTGCTGCAAAACAAGTTTGTTAG
>NW_013621351.1:0-912 GCF_000695525.1 Brassica oleracea var. oleracea
AACAGAAAGTTGCCTAAATGCTCTAAGTACTAAGTTTGCTCTGAAAACGTTCTCTCTTTATGCCTCTCGCCTAGGACTCCTTACACACTCCCTCCAAGGTCGGTTTGAGCTTTTCCCTTCCTGCCCTTAAGCCGTCATAACTCAAAAATGGAGATATTCCATTTTTCTCGATCTTCACGATTATCCGCGGAAACTTAACAATTATCTGCGGAATTTTGACTTTTATCCTTTCTTGCGGACTAAGTATAAACCACCATAGTATCTATGGGTGGAAACTTAACATTTATCTGCGGAATTTTGACATTTATCATTTCTTGCAGACCAAGTATAAACCTCCATAGTATCTATGGGATTTTCCTTAAAACATAGTAAGTGGGTTTCTAATCGCATTTTAGACCTATTTGGGTCGTCTTTCGATTCGAAACGTTTATCACGATTTTTATCGATAAGAATGAACTTTCCGCGATTTTTATCGTAAAGTTTACATGGTAACTCCAATCGACGGGAGTGAGAAATGATATGACTGCGGTGCATGGGGGCTATCATCGAGGAACAGACGAGAATGAACGGATTTGGGTCGTACACGTCGATCGATGTCCGAGACAGTTCGGTCGCTACGTAAGGACCGGGTCCGTGATGGATCGGTCTCTACATAGCGACCGACTCGTTGCGGATCGGTCGTTACGTAGCGACCAGCTTGTTCGTTGGTCGGTCGTTACGCGGCGACTTTGTTTGCATCTTTTTCCGACGTTTCGTGAACGTGTTCTTTAGTTTCGATGAATGAACCAAGATTAACGCAACATTTCACCGTAAGACTTTTCGTAAAAGTAATCTTTACAAAGAATACTTTTCGTAAAAACGTTCGTGCTAATTTTTACGGATATTTGGATGTTAATTTCGTCGTGTCCGTTT
>NW_013621352.1:0-284 GCF_000695525.1 Brassica oleracea var. oleracea
GGTAAATGCTCTATATAGTGAAGACTATGTTCTTTAGTTTTGTTTTACAATTTCCAAACACATTCTAAATTTATATTAATATATATTAAACTTTCTTTCATGGTGCATGGAAATCGTTTTAATTTTTTGTTAATTAATTTATTAAAACTTCATAATACTCCCTAAATTGGTGGACAAACCACTATAAAATCGTTAATTTCTAGAGAAACAGAGACAACAAAAGTTTCATACCTATTTGACCTTCATCATATGTTAGTGAAGGATGCAACTATGCACTAAAACAA
>NW_013621352.1:489-912 GCF_000695525.1 Brassica oleracea var. oleracea
TAAAACTTCATAATACTATAACTACTATAAAATCGCTATTTTGTAGAGAAACGGAGACAACAAAAGTTCCAAACCTCTTTGACCTCCTTCATACGTTACTGAATGATGCAACTATGCATTAAAACAATATTTTCATATTTTTGATTTTTTTCACAAAATTTATGTGTTACCCCTACGAAAATATTTAATTTTCGGTAAATGCTCTATATACTGAAGCTTATGATATTTAGTGTTGTTTTAAAATTTCTAAACACATTCTACATTTGTATTAATGTATATTAAGCTCTCTTTTTTACGGTACATGGATATCGTTTTAATTTTCGGTCAATTAATTTAGTAAAACTTCATAATACTTCCTAAATTGGTGGACTAACCACTATAAAATCGCTATTTTGCAGAGAAACGGAGACAACAAAGGTTCCA
>NW_013621353.1:0-912 GCF_000695525.1 Brassica oleracea var. oleracea
CCAAAAGACGACCAACGACCAATTAGCTGCTTTGGTCGCGGCACTCATAGCTCCCGATGGCCAAACGAGCTGTCCCCAGCAGATACGCCGTCGCCTCTTTAACACCAACCCAATGGCGACCGGAGGCGACCACGTCTCAGATGACTCGGAGCCTAATGAAACCCTTCCCGCCGACCACCCCTCAGTAGGCTCTGATCTCGCAACTATACGCGAGCTTGCCGAGCTCAAACTCAGCTTCCAACAAATGAGCGAGAAGATCCATCAGGTAACCAGCGCGGCCCCGCAAATCGAGAGCGTACTCGCCGCAACATCACACACCCCTTTTACTAGCGCTCTGACTAGTGTGCAACTCGGAAAGATAGAGAAACTGCGCCTACCCGAGTACAAACCCGGCAGAGACCCGGTGGAACACATGACAGCTTTCAACATCGCGATGGCGCGGACTCCCAGACGTAGAAAGGGACGCAGGCTACTGTCAACTGTTCGTCGAAACTCTCCACGAGCAAGCCCTAACCTGGTTCTCCCAGTTAGAGGAAAACTCCATCGGAAGCTTCCGCGATTTGTCAGCAGCTTTCCTCAAGACTTACATTATGCTCACCAATCGCAGCGCTACCGCCTCTAGCTTGTGGAACCTTAACCAAACCAAAGACCAGAGCCTCCGCGACTACATGGAGAAGTTCAAAGCCGTAGTCTCGAGGATGGAAATTCCAGACGGTATTGCCATCGACGCCTTGCGGAACACATTGTGGGTTTGTTCTAAATTCCGAGAGGATTTATACCAAAACCCAACTACGTCACTCCAGGATGCTATAGCGCGCTCTGATAATTTCATCCAAATGGAAGAAGATACTAACACCATTCTCAACAAGATGAACGCACCCAAAGCTCCAGCGGCTAAAAACGCCAACACGC
>NW_013621354.1:0-912 GCF_000695525.1 Brassica oleracea var. oleracea
TTTTTTTTTGGACAACAGCATATATAAACAAGCAAAATGCAAGTACAGCATTAGTCCATGAGAGAAATGATCATAGATAAAAAAAAAACAAAAGAGAGCATTTTCAATTATATAAAGTCACAATCAAACCTGCGAATCACTTTCGTCAAGTGATTCATGACTTAGTGATTATTGTTGTAAAACTGGACCGGATAGAGTAGGGTCGCAGCTAATAATTTGAGAAATATTGTAATAAATGGAACACCAGATTTAACGTGAAAAACCCTAAAGGGAAAAAACCACGGACAAGGTAGAAGAATTTATTACGAAAAAAATAATAGGAGTTACACCCTCTCAATTATAACGGAGAAATCGAAATTTTCGCGTTATAATAGGAGAAAATACCCGAACTCTCTAAATAATTTTCTCTCAACCCGATCCCAAATACCCGTAAGAAATTTTTTTTTTCTCTCTCTCTCACATTCTTCTTCTTCTTCACTTCTCTATGTGATTTTGATTTTGGGATAAATGTGAGGTAATGGCATGACTTGGTATTTATATAGATTATGAGGATTGGTAGGTGCCTACAAGAGTTGACAAAACTCATTTCCATTTACGGCCACCGTCCAAGCCGTGATCACCGTCCAAGTCGTGATCACCGACCATCATTTTGTAAACGTGTTTTAACAATCTCCCACTTGAAGATTTGATTGAGGATCAATCGGATCTTCACACCATTCTTTCTACCTTGTCATTCCATGTTGCTTACGTCTCCTTCAGGCCACAAGAGGATCGACACCAAATAAACTTGTAAGTAATGACTGCTTTCGTCATAAAATCTGCTACATTTTCTTTTGTATGAATCTTCTGCATATCCACCGTGCTTTCTTCCACTTTCTCACGAACGAAGTGATACTGGACTCTTATGTGCTT
>NW_013621355.1:0-912 GCF_000695525.1 Brassica oleracea var. oleracea
AAATTTTAAAAATAATAAACTTTATTTTAAAAATAATTTAAATTTAACCATTGGTGCTTTTAAACAGTATAAACTTTAATAATTTAATTTGATCTTAACTAATAAAGAAATACAATTCATATAACGAAATCGTAGTCTATTTTACATATCTTTAATATTTGAATGGTTTAGGAGATAAACTTTAAATAATATAACTAGTAGTGCTTCTCGTCTTCCTCTACAAATTAGCCCCTAAAGGGTTATTAGACCCTTTTGGAGATTTTAAATAGAGGTTTTGGTTTTCACATGCGATGAGATTGCGATGCCGAAGGCGACTTAGATCTAGGGTTTCGATGCGGTTTCGGGGATGGGATGTGGGGAGACTAAGGGATGGATTGGAGCGGGTTTTTCCTGATCTTCACCCGGATAATGGTTTTGGAAAGCAAAGGAATGGGAACGGCGATCTACAGCGAGAAGATCGAACAAGATTCATGGGTTATAATGGAGACAGTGGATTACTCGGGCCTGGGTTTTAGGGCGTTTTACGGATAGAATCGATCTATGGTTATCTCAGGTCTCCAATTGGTGATCTCCCAGATTTTCAAGGTATGATTTGGTGTCTATTATTTAGGAGATCGTTTTGGATTGGCTGGGGGTTTCCACAAAGGAATCACCGATATTTGAGAATTGATGATTGGAAAGCCAGGATTTGGTTTCTTATTCTCATCAGAATCAACGAGATGTTCGAAGATTTCTCAGATGAATTTCAAGATCTCTCGGAAGGTGAGATCGAGGAAAAGGACAAGGAATGCATTTAGATACTTTCTGGTGAAGATGTCTTAATTGAGAATGCTGAGGAAGATAACCAGATTGGATATAAGGAAGCTAAAGGCCCAGTTACGCTGGAAATGGACAAAGAGCAGGGGGCTAGGA
>NW_013621356.1:0-912 GCF_000695525.1 Brassica oleracea var. oleracea
CTCGATCTCTGCGAGATTCTCGCCCACGTGCAGCAGCTGTTGCGGGAGGTGGGTCGTCTCCGTCTCTTTTAAATATCGCCTCTCATCTCCATTCATTTTGGAACTTTTTCACTGCAAAATACCAGCAAAAACTCCTACGCGTAAGTCTAGAGAGTGTTTCGTAGATTATTAGTTCGTAGAGGTTCTTCACGAGTGCCGCATGATAACCTTACTTGGTTTTATCCTGGGACTCATATTCGTACAGATCCGTCGCACTAACGGAGCGAATATTAAGAGTTAAAGAAAGAGATTCGTCTCGACTCCATGGTTCGTTTCCATTTTGGTTTGAATCGTCTATTTTTTCCTTAACATCGTATTTATATTATCATTTTTGTCGAACCGGTTTTCTGGCTTCTACAATCTTAACTCTTAATACGCTTTCTATCTAAAGCGTTTTATCGGTTTGAAGAACGATCTATAAAAATGGGTCTTCGAAACGTGTTTGCAATTTGCTTTCTAGCACTTCCGCGAAACGTTTGTAATTTTCTGATAAACGGTTTGCGTTTTGCTTTGTAGCACTACCGCAAAATGTTTATTCATATACAATTCATTCAAACCAGTTATGGTTTCATTCAAACGATGTTTGCGATTTGCGATGTGCTTATCCGCGAAACGTTTATATGTTCTTTTGAAAACGAGATTGCGATTTGCTTTATAGCTCTTCCGTGAAATGTTTCCTATTTATCTCATAACACTTTGCGGATTGCTTTATAGCATTATCGCGAACGTTTTTTGATACACTATCAAAACGAATCGTTTCCATAACCGCTTCCTTAAGCGAGTTTATGAATCATTCTAAGTCTATAAAAATGGTTTCTGCGAACACTTTAAGCGAGTTTGCAAAACGTTTTCTCAAGACTTATATCGATATGA
>NW_013621357.1:0-911 GCF_000695525.1 Brassica oleracea var. oleracea
TCTGATGCAAAAGCATATGCAATTGATGTTGGCTAAGCTTGCGTCCATCAATATTTTCATTTTTGTGATCCGCTTCGCCCCTTTGGTCCTATCTTTCGTGTTTTGGCGTCTGAACGCGGTCTAAGCTGCATTGTAAAGTGACCATTCAGTTCTTATAACCTTGATGATGATTTGGATGATAGAAAAGAAAGTTGGAAGATAAAGAAGCAGTGGAAAAGACGACAAACCATGTTGATGTACTTGAGTTGTTGCATAATCTCATCTGTTTCCAGTTCCTGAGGAAACAAACAGAAGATGCATTGTATTAACTCCTAATGTATTCCTTAGGAGTATGTAGAAAACCTGTCTTAAGAATCAGTGACGTGTTCATGGAGGAAGATGAAGCAAGACTACATGAATGTACACTGCTTAGGCTTTCACAGCTACTAACTTTTCACCCTTGAAAGGATTCTTTTTGAGGAGGAAAAGAAGATGTGAGAATTGTTAGTAAGAGAGTTCGGACCTGAGGGACGGCACAATCAGCATGCAATGGATCCCAAAAGACGGAGCAGAAGCATTCCCACTTGTTGGTCTGTACCTCTGAGCGAGGAGCCCTGAGTATAAACTAAGCATACTGAGTAATTCATTTTACACCAATGGCAACAGTTAACAGATATGAGACAAGGAGGGAGATAACGGTAAAAGCCTAAAATGCTTGATGAAAAGGTGAAAGATATCAACATCCAGGAAGAGGAGAAATAGAACGTGTTAAAATGTTCAGGTTACCTACGCCACTTTCCGCATATATCACCATTTCTATCCTCCTCTCTGCATTGGAGCCAATTTTCTGCAGACTGTGGTTTCTTACCATTCTTGACCACCTTGAGATCCTGCAAAGAGAGAAAGATGACAATCCTCTGAAATCCACTTAA
>NW_013621358.1:0-911 GCF_000695525.1 Brassica oleracea var. oleracea
AGTTTTGCAAAGCACTCCTCCAAATGGGAGACGTGGTCGTGCTCGTCGAGAGACTTTTCGAGCATGTCATCGATATATACCTCCATAGTCTTGCCGAGCTGTTCGGAGAAAAGTTCGATTGACAAGTCGCTGGTAAGTTGCGCCTGCATTCTTGATACCGAAAGGCATTACTTTGTAGCAATATGTTCCCCGATCGGTGATGAACGCAGTTTTCTCACGATCGTTGGGATTCATCTTGATCTGATTGTACCCGGAGAAGGCATCCATAAATGATAAGAGTTTGTTCCTTGTCGTTGATGATTGTACCAGGAGAAGGCATCCATGAATGATAAGAGTTTGTTCCCTGCTGTTGCTTCGACCAGTCGGTCGATGTGCGGGAGTGGGAAGCCATCTTTTGGACAGGCCTTGTTGAGATCGGTGAAATCGACGCATACTCGCCATTTGCCGTTTTTCTTTTTGACCACGACCGGGTTAGCGAGCCAGTCTGGATACCTAACTTCTGTTATTGATCCGACCTTCAGGAGTCTTTCGACTTCCTCATTTACAGCGGTGGCACGCTCCGGTCCTAGGTTCCGGCTTTTTTGTTTGACAGGCCTGTAAGTCGGATCGATGTTAAGCTCATGACACGTTATGCCGATATCGATCCCTGGCATGTCTTCCGCGGCCCAAGCGAACGCATTGAGGTTCTTTTTGAGACAGGCGTGCAATGAGCTCTGTCTTTAGTGGCTCGCGGAGGTTTGCTCCAATCTCGACGCATCATTCCGGAGAGGATTCGTCGAGGCAGATCAAAATTACCGGTTCGCAAGTCGGTTCGCGCTTCCCTTCCAGGGCTTCGGCCCTTTGAGATTGCCAGAAGACTTCCGTGTCTCGTTCCGGGGCGTTCTCATCGAGAGTCAGCTTTCTTTTCTTTT
>NW_013621359.1:0-911 GCF_000695525.1 Brassica oleracea var. oleracea
TATATGTATTATTACATATATATATTTGTTTCTTGTTTGCAAAGTAACGTAAGAGAGAGAGGAATATATGAGATGATCATATTATTATTGTTGTTCTCATGTTGTTACAAATGAGATGAAACCACTATTTATAGTGGTAGTAAGTCGGTCAAATTAACCGACATAAGAAAAGATAAAATAAGAAAGGATAATATTTATCCTAAATAGCAAATGGATAATCATATCTTTTGATATTATCTCTAACAATGAAGACTTTTTACAACAATTTATTTTCTTAAAGAAAGAAGCAACAGATTTTTAACTGTTTATTGGGTTTTCAACTTATTTATTTGGTTAAAACTTGAAATACACAGAAATTGATGTGTAAAAATGTTTGTTTTTCTTCCCCTTTTCTTGCTTGGTGATAGGTAGAAAGTCTATGCCAATTTTGGTTTAAATCTCCATTGTTCTTATGAAAAAATTTAATTGAAATATGGCACAATGAAATCAGAGATCATTTATAGTGTTTCCCAAACTACATAAAAATATTCATAAAACTAAAACATACATATCTATATATATAAAGAAATGTTTGACTCTCTCATGTGACGCCACGTCATTAAGTCGCAGATCCTCAGAGTGACACGTGTCCTCTCTAACTAAACTCATCATTTCGTTAAAAGGAATGGGCTCACGTGTTTGACATTTATGGTTGGCCTCAGATATTGGGCATGGTTTCATTGGCCCAAAATTTATTTCATAACACAGCCCACATCTGTGAAAATAATCCACCCACTTATCTTCTGCTTGCTCTGTGTAAACCCACCGTCTTTGTCGATTGATATTCAACCCAATGTCCAGCATCGTAAACTCTTGCATTCAATAAACCTAATAAATGCTTTCATTAACACCCCTGAATCACTCCTTCGACT
>NW_013621360.1:0-911 GCF_000695525.1 Brassica oleracea var. oleracea
TGTACAATAATCTTATCATCATTAACTTACAAACTACAGAACATAGGCAGAAAGATCAGCTGTTGATGCACATATAATATATAGACATCTATTAGCTCTCGATTCTTGGTTTTTGTATAAGAACATAGATTAATAAAATTATTATTGTCATTCAATTATCAGCTGTTAATGCACGTATAATATAAACCAAGAAACGTGATTTCATTCAATAAGCAGCGATATATTAGCACAGGCAGTGGAGACAGAAAAAAAGAACAAAGTAAAACATACATGACGAGGTTAATGACTCTTTAACTGCGTCTGAGCTATGATTAACTGACAAACTTCCAAGAGGCTTTGGTTCCTTTATCAAAGGGATCTGAACTTTGAGATACTGATGACCTTCCAGTAGACTTTGCCTCCTTTGGGTTTTGCGAAACTGATAATCTTCCATGAGACTTTTGTTTCACTTTCTAAGAACCATTTCTGAGAGTAAACTTTGAGCTGTTATCATTCAGAACTGGTTGATCTCTGCCTGAGCCCGAGATTCTCTCTGGGTGAAAATTTGACTGAGTGGCGCTGAGGATGTCATTAAAATTTGAGAGGGTTTAGAGATTAAAAAAGAAACTATGGAACAGGTCAAACTATCAGAAAGTATGCAGGAGAAAGAGAGATATACCGACAAGTCTACAACCCACACGCCTACACAGTTTTGATTATTATATGAGCAATCAAGAAGCTTTCCCTCGTGAACGTTCAGTTTGACCATCCAACATCGACTCCATCTTACTGGCTCCCATGAGAAAATCTACAATTTGCATGGAGGCACTCACCAGGCTTCTGCTCTTTCTGGGCCTCCTTCCTTCTCCGAGTTGTTGGTGATATCAACAAAATCACCTGTAGCCGCATCTCTAATGAGAATATATATATAT
>NW_013621361.1:0-911 GCF_000695525.1 Brassica oleracea var. oleracea
TTGTATGTCTTATGCGATGGAGATGTTTCCTACTAAAATCTCTAAAGTAGGCCTGGACATTTTAACCTGGACCCGAAGATCCGAACCGGAATCGATCCAAAAATACCCGACCCGGAACCGGACCGAAAATTTACAAGTACCTTTTGGGTCTAAATTTTTTTTACCCGAAAGAACCGGAACCGAAAAGGAACCGACCCGAATAGACCCGGACCCAAAAAGAACCGACCCGAATAGACTCGAACCGATAAGAACCGATTTGTACCCGACTTAAAAACATGTATATCTAAAACTATGATGTTTTTGTGTTCTATTTTATATATATTATTTTATGATTTAGTTGAAATATCTTTTGTTAACAACATTTGTTATTATTTTTTAACATTTTTAAAGTAATGTAAAGCTTTAAAATGTAAAATTTAGAGTTTTAAAATGTTTTATTTTAATTATTAATAGTTTCATTTAAGTTGTTTTGTAAAATTTTAGATATATATGACAAATATTCAACTAAAGTTGAAGGAATTGGGTATATCATGTGTTTTTCAGATCCTAAATACCCGAACCCGATCCGGACCCGAAAAATTACGGGTATTTTATGGGTATTTTAATTATAGACCCGAACCGATCCGGACCCGAGAAGAACCGACCCGAACCCGAACCAAAAATTTCTAAGTACCTATTGGGTCTAAATATTTAGGATCTGAAAAGATCCGAATCCGAAAGAAACCGGCCCGAACCCGACCCGAAGACCCGAACGCCCAGACCTACTCTAAAGCTGTCTTTATCTCTGCTGCTATGCTGGCTAATGGTCAAAGCACTCTTGATCTCTTTAATCAAAAGGTACATTTTTCATTTTACTTTATTTTTTCTTCTGCTCATCATCCTCTTTTTTAATTGCATTCATTATATTTTTT
>NW_013621362.1:0-461 GCF_000695525.1 Brassica oleracea var. oleracea
GCACCATTTTTCTATCCGAGATTCTTTTATCTTATGGAACACTTGGTATATCTTGTATAGACTCTATAGCAACATTATTATGTCTCTTCTAGGACATTCATTTGGTGCTAAGCTGGTTAGTCATTTCTCGGGTCAGTGTCTGGCATTTCGATTAGCTTCTCAATTAGCTAACTTTATATAATCTTTCTTTGGACGTCTTAAATTATAATCTCTAGTCCGAGGATCTTTGCCAAGACAATGATGGTTAAAACCATCGTACTTTTAACATTCTTTATCCAGCTTATAATCTTTCTCCTTTAATATTCGGATTCATTTGTTTCATGTAATCCATACCTGGCCACTATTTGATCACCCATGTTTTGGCTCTCGGTCCTTTTGATTTCGTGGAGAAGATCTTTATTCTTATATATTCCAAATCCTCTTCTGAGGTTCCATCTTAGACGGCACATGTATGTATGTGG
>NW_013621362.1:563-911 GCF_000695525.1 Brassica oleracea var. oleracea
ATGCATATGATCATATTATCATTCTATACATGTAAAACATAATTTCTCCAAGCTTATAGACTTTAGAATCTTAGTCTTATAGATAATGGTTTACATGGCCGAACCTTTTATAGGTAATGGGTTGTATGCGGCCAAGCCTGTACTATACAGCCAAGTCATGGCCAAGTCTTGGCCAAGCCGTTTATAGGTGATGGTCTTTGCAACCGACCATAACATGGTCTCTTCGGCCGAGTAATGGCCTCTATGGTTTGGCCGTTTGTACCATGGCCTCTACGGCCGAGGAATGGTCCTTTTATGGCCTAGTAATGACCGAGCCATATAACATGGTCGTAGACCATACACGAACTT
>NW_013621363.1:0-911 GCF_000695525.1 Brassica oleracea var. oleracea
TTCATGATTCCTCTTAAACCGATTTTGGATTTCAGATTAATCATACAAATGGATACAACAATGAATTGGAAACACAGAATTGCAATAACTAGATGAACAAAGATGATTCAAGAGATGAACTTTCCAAAGGTTTTTCTTAGAACAAAAGATAATCTGTCTGGTGGCTGCTAAAGGTACTTAAAACATAGGTTTTTCAAAAGTAAAAACGTGCATAATGAAATGACCAAAAGGCCCTTGAGTAGAAATGAAATCGAGCAAATAGAAGGCGCGCAGCGACCTCCAGTAGTCTCTCCGAGAGGTCGCTCCAGGCTTCGGGAGCGACCTGGAGGGGTCGCTGCGAGACATCGCTCCGGGCCGCTCTTTGCGAGCGACCTCGCTGTGTCGCTCCGGTCACGTCGCTCCCAGTTGGAGCGACCTTATGGTGTCGCTCCGGAACGTCGCTGTAAGGTCTGTAACACCCCCAAACCGTTCTAGGCATAGGTCAAACCACCGGCCAACAATCAAACAAGACGATCGTCTACCAAGGATCGGGAGCGCTATATGACGGGTTAACGGCCGATCCGGCCAAGGTCACGAAAAGTGCAATTCGTGATTAGGCCAGTCCGCCCGCTAACACGTCCCGTCATACCAAAGCCTAAGGCTTCTCAACCCATACTCCGATCTGACGTTGTGTTAGCTTGGACAAGCTAATATCAGAACAACAAAGCATTTACACAAAACATTCGCTTTATTTATTTTATATATTGTATGGTTCAAAACACACAACATAATATACAAGCGGTGGCATGCCAAGAAAGCGAAAGTACATACTTATATATCTGAAACGCTTTAACCAAAAAGATGCAATCTACACCAGCCAGCCTTGCCTCCCGTGACCTCTACAAGCTCGCTACTGGTCACCTGAAACAACA
>NW_013621364.1:0-532 GCF_000695525.1 Brassica oleracea var. oleracea
TTCAAAGTCAGTTTAAAACGTGAGAGAGAAAGCAAAGAAAGAAAGATTTTTCGAGCGATTTAGGCAGTTTTCGAGATAGTTACTCTATCGATTTTGAGTTAGCACCTAGAGAAGGTTCTGTTCAAGTGAAGAGAGATCAGATCTAGTGAAGACCAGTCTGTACGTGGGTCTGCTTGAGAAGGTCGAGAAAGGGTTCGGATCGCAGAAGTCGGGTTTGGGGTCAAGGCCACCGTCAACCAAAAACTGCGAGTTATGATCGATTGATTGCTGAGTTGTTTTCATGCAGGTTCCCGTTACTTGGAAGTTGGATCATGGCAGGAGGCCGAGTCTAACCGAGTAACGGTTTGATTAGTTAATAGCTGAGGTTATGTTGATTGAGTTGATAGCATGCTTGTTATTGCTTGAGAACCGTAGTAGCATGCTAATGGTTAGGTTGATTGGTTAGTTAGCGAATGCTGAATGTGTAGATGATATCGCTAAGTTGTGGATAGTTAGGTATTCTGGAATTAATCTTTATGCTAGATTCTGGAAT
>NW_013621364.1:699-911 GCF_000695525.1 Brassica oleracea var. oleracea
GGCTGAGTGATTACACGACGGTGTAATGTGGCAGTGACCCGAAGGACTGTGGACTGTCGCGCGGTGACCCGAAGGACTGTGGGCCGCTGTCGGTTGAAAGTTCCTTCTTCCGGCCTTTGTGGTTGGGAGATAGGATATTGCTGATAGTGAAGGAGGAACCTAACATCACCGGGGCCCGAGTTAGTTATATATATTATATCGTGTTTTGGGTT
>NW_013621365.1:0-911 GCF_000695525.1 Brassica oleracea var. oleracea
TTTTTTATTTATTAAAACTATTTTTTGTTTATTAGAACTCTTTTTATGTATTTATTAAACATTTTTAATATCAATAAAACTTTTTTGTGATTAAAAACTATTATTTGGGATTTTTTTTTAAAAGAAAAAAAACAAAAAAAATATATATATATATATATATTATATAAATTTAAATATTTATTAAACATTTTTAATATTATTAAAAATATTTTTTGTAATTATTAAACTATTTTTTATTTATTAAAACTATTTTTTGTTTATTAGAACTCTTTTTATGTATTTATTAAACATTTTTAATATCAATAAAACTTTTTTGTGATTAAAAACTATTATTTGGGATTTTTTTTTAAAAGAAAAAAAACAAAAAAAATATATATATATATATATATTATATAAATTTAAATATTTATTAAACATTTTTAATATTATTAAAAATATTTTTTGTAATTATTAAACTATTTTTAATAATATTAAAAATGTTTAATAAATATTTAAATTTATATAATATATATATATATATATTATATAAATTTAAATATTTATTAAACATTTTTAATATCTATAAAACTTTTTTTGTGATTAAAAACTATTATTTGGGATTTTTTTTTAAAAAAAAATTAATTTATATATTCATATATTTACTAAATATATTTTTTTTAATTTACAGGTCTCATGATGATCAGACCCGGCCTCGACAACGTCGTGGTCGTGGTGGTACGGGGAGCCAGTCTCGGGATTCCAACTATTTTCAGGATTCCTCTTCGCCCCACAGCTCCTACCATACATCTCCCTCTGCTGCAGCCGCTCCTGCTCCTCTCGCTCCCGCTGCTGCATTCGCTCCTGCTGCTGCATCTGCTCCTGCTACTCCGGGTCCTCCGGAAGTGATGAGTGTTGCGGAGTTGGTTCAACAG
>NW_013621366.1:0-910 GCF_000695525.1 Brassica oleracea var. oleracea
ATTCCCTTAACGTACAAAGCAGGGAAAGGATCGGTAAGAAGATTGTGTGAGAGATCAAGATTGAAGATTTTGGTGAGATTCGCGAAGCTCTTCGGCACGACTCCAGAGAACTGGTTGCGTGAGAGATCCAACGTGTCAAGCGCCTTGAACCTCGATAGATAGTCTGGAATCTTCCCAGAGAGTTTGTTACGGCCTACTTCGAGAAACCTGAGAATTGGCGCAAGCGATGCGATAGACGGGGGAAGGCTCCCGGAGAATCCGTTGCGAGAGAGAACGAGAGATCGGAGCTCCGGCATGGATTTGAAAATATCGGGGATAGTTCCGGAGAGACGGTTACCGCCAAGATTGAGAAAAGACATGAGCTTGAGATTAGCGATCCCTGAAGGTATTGTCCCGGTTAAGAGATTACCCCCAAGATTGAGCTGAGATAGCTTGGTCAAATTGGAAATGGAAGTTGGGATCGGACCGGTGAACCGGTTTCCTTCCAGGCTAAACGCTTCAATCTGGCTTAGCGAACCGATATTAACCGGGAGTGGACCGGAGAGACGGTTGTTCTCGATATAAACGAATTTTAGCTGTGGTAACCGGAAGAGGAATTGTGGAAAAGGTCCGGTGATGTTTTTGAGATTCATCAAGTAAATACCATCGAGGTGTTGGAGTTTGGCTAACGACGAGGAGATTGTGCCGGAGAGGAAGCTTCCGGCGACCTCGGATTGTCCACTGACCGTGAGTGCGGTGACTCGGTCACCGGTAAGGCAAGTGATACCGTTCCAGGAGCAGCAAGCAGTACCTTTCTTCCATGAGCTGAGAATGCCCGAAGGGTCTCTTGTTATACCCGATTTGAAAGCTAGAAGACCTGCCTCGTCATCTGGATGACACGTGGCGGCTTTGATGGGGTTTAGACACCGGA
>NW_013621367.1:0-206 GCF_000695525.1 Brassica oleracea var. oleracea
ATCCCAATGCGCACACAACTTCTTCCAGACCGTGTCGTTCATCGACTATGAGACCTTTTAAAAAAAAAAAAAAAAATAGTTTAATAAATTAAAAAATAGTTTGATAAATTAAAAAATGGTTTAATAAATTAAATCGAACCTTATTGATTTCCCACTTCTTCTTCCACTCGTGGATCTGCTTCCCATAGTTGTCCATTACTTTATGG
>NW_013621367.1:277-438 GCF_000695525.1 Brassica oleracea var. oleracea
AAAATTTATATTAAAGATTAAAAATATAAGTAAAAAATTTGAATACTTACCGCAAACTGACGAAACCACATAACCTGCTAGTCGGTAGGAAAGTAAGCGAAAGTCGGATGTCCCCTGTCGAGGACCGAGTACATCATACGGTTGATCCATGCGCTGATCCC
>NW_013621367.1:528-910 GCF_000695525.1 Brassica oleracea var. oleracea
TCGTCCATGTGGATACGTTTGACCCCGTCCATGTGGATACGGAGTAAGATAGGGAAGATGGTCACGACCGGGCTGTCGAACCAACTCCGCAACACTCATCACTCCCGGAGGATCCGCAGGAGCAGGAGCGGGTGCAGCAGCGAGAGCGAGAGGAGCAGAAGCGGGAGCTGTGGGGAGATGTATGGTAGGAGCTGTGGGGAGATGTATGACTGGAATCCCGAGACTGGTTCCCCGTACCACCACGACCACGACGCTGTCGAGGTCGGGTCTGATCATCATTAGACCTGTAAATTAAAAATATATATTTACTAAATACAGAAATATATAAATTAAATTTTTTTTTAAAAAAAAACCCAAATAATTTAATCACAAAAAAAGATTT
>NW_013621368.1:0-910 GCF_000695525.1 Brassica oleracea var. oleracea
TTTCCGGTTTTGGCGGGAAAATACAGTTTTCCGGTTTTGGCGGAAAAATGCATTTTCCGGTTTTGGCGGGAAAATACATTTTTGCGGTTTTGGCGGGAAAATACATTTTTGCGGTTTTGGCACGAAAATGCATTTTTCCGGTTTTAGCGGGAAAGTGCGTTTTTCCAGTTTTGGCGGTAAATTGTGTTTTTCAGTTTTGGCGGGAAAATGTGTTTTTATAGTTTTGGCAGAAAAATTCCGTTTTTTGGTTTTGGCCGGAAAATTCTTTTTCTGGTTTTGGCGGGAAAATGTGTTTTTATAGTTTTGGCAGAAAAATTCCGTTTTTTGGTTTTGGCCGGAAAATTCTTTTTCTGGTTTTGGCGGGAAAATTATGTTTTTCGGTTTTGGCGAGAAAATGCGTTTTCCCGGTTTTGGCGGGAAAATGCTTTTTGCGATTTTGGCCGGAAAATGCTTTTTGGAGTTTTGGCGGGAATATGCGTTTTTTGAGTTTTGGGGGGGAGGAAATGCATTTTTCGGTTTTTGTCGAAAAGTGCGGTTTTACTGGTTTAGCGAGAAAATGTGTTTTTATGAAAATGTGTGTTTTATGTTTTTTTGGTGGACAAACGCATCTTGCGGTTTTGGCGGAAAACTGTGTTTTTCAGTTTTTGCGAGAAAATGCATTTTTGGTTATATAGGAAAAATGTATATGCAAAAAATAGAATTTACGGTTTGAAAATAATATTTTGATTTTAAAATGTCATTTTTGTCATTTATCATTTTGGACTGAACTAGATGCATCTGCATCCAGATGCACCATCAAGACTCACCTTCATTTGAGTGAGAATTTGAGATGAGTTTTTAAAACTTCAGCTGGATGATCCATTTGGATGTAGCATTATAATGCACAAAACGAACATCAATTTGCATATTC
>NW_013621369.1:0-910 GCF_000695525.1 Brassica oleracea var. oleracea
AAAAAAAAAAAAAAAAAAAAAGACACAACATTTTACCCGTTGAGCATCAGTGAACTGACGACCTTGAGGTATATCTTTACGAAGAGACCATTTATTCTCAGAAGAGCCTTTCTTGAAATTGGGAAGACCACTCACGAACCTACCAATGAAGTAGTTCTTATCCGTCGGTGTCGCCGCACGGACGTTATACTCCTACAAAAACCAAACAAACAAGAATTGATGATATCTTTCTTTTCTTCTTCAATCTCAAATTGATTTTTTTCGAAACTGACCCGAATCAGTCTCGTGAGGACGGTTCCGCAATCGAGACACTTGGCTTTGTTCTCAGCCATGGTTTTGCCGCACTTTAGGCATAGCGTCATGTGCCTGCAGGAGCTTCCGTAGAGGTCGGACTGCGATCCGCAGCCCATACACGACGGCTTCAGAACCAAACAGTGCGACATGATTGTTCCCCTTTCTGTTACCCACAAAAAAAAAATGGAGATTAGGGTTTCCCGATTTCAAAATCGAATCAAGGAAATGAAGACGGTTTCTGTGTTCGATTGAGTTCCTACTACCTTCGGATTCGAGATTGCGATTAGAATTTGTTTTTCGTGGTTCAGAGAGAAATGGCGAAGGCGATTGAGATTGACAACGTTTCTGGTTACAAGGAGAGGATACAAACGTGTATATAAAGGGGACTTACTTGCCCTCCGACAGATAAAAAAGGTAACACTAAAATTAGCTAGCCTCTTATTAATAGCATTAAAATATAACTAAGTTGTAAAATAATTTGTGGTTCAAAAAAGTTATGAAATAAATTAACAATTTACACACAAAAATATTATACAATTTCATTATTTTATGATTGATAAGATATAAATTATTATGATCAAATTTCATTATATTTTGTATTGTTTATATCAGAAAA
>NW_013621370.1:0-910 GCF_000695525.1 Brassica oleracea var. oleracea
CCGAGCGGGACGAACGCTCGATCGCTACGTGGCGACCGAGCGGGACGCTACGATCGCTAGGTCGCTACGTAGCGACCGAGCTTTGGCTCGAGCTCGGTTGCTACGTGGCAACCGAGCTGGACGAGCGCTCGGTCGGTATGTAGCGACCAAGCTTTGACTCGAGCTCGGTCGCTTCGTAGCGACCGAGCTTTGGCTCGGACTTGGTTGCTACGCAGCAACCGGACAGCATGTATGCGTGGTAATTACGCAACGGTCGAGCTTGGTTAGTTTGGTTTGAATCTTCAAGGATACTTCTTCGTAAAAACTTCGTGTTTGGTTATATTTTACGAAAGTTACATCTTCCTTTTTACTATCTCTTTCGGAAATACGATCTCCGAGGATTTTTGGGTGGTCATTTCGTCGTAACCGTTTTTGATCCCAACAGTTAGCCCCCCTCGATCTTGCGGATACATTTGTCGCAAACACGAAGATCGTAACCGATAACGGGTCTCAGTTCATCTAACCCGTCGAGAATTTCGTATGGAAAAACATCATCTGTAGGCATGGAGTTCCTTACGAGATCGTAACCGATAACGGGTCTCAGTTCATCTCCACCCGATTCGAAGCATTCTGCGAAAAATGGAAGATACGACTCAACAAGTCAACTTCCAGATATCCGCAGTGCAACGGACAGGCTGAAACAATCAACAAGACCATTCTCGACGGACTGAAGAAACGCTTAGAGGCCAAAAAAGGCAGATGGGCAGACGAACTCGAGGGAGTCCTCTGGTCTCACCGTACCACCCAAAGGCGAGCAACGGGAGAAACTCCCTTCGCTCTGGTATACGGCACGGAATGCATGATTCCTGCGGAAGTTGAATTTTCCGGTGTTCGAAGAAGGTTATTACCCGAACGAGAGGAACTCAACGAT
>NW_013621371.1:0-735 GCF_000695525.1 Brassica oleracea var. oleracea
GAGTTCCAAAAATTACAAGACATCACATCTTGAAAGAGAGAAACTTCACTAATTTTCACTGAAAAACAAACTTATTCTTATTGATGATTTTTGGGCTCTTTTTATAGAGAAATACAAGTAATTTTCGTCCATAAAAGTATCTTAACATGCAGCACAACTTGGGAGTTGAAATTCAAACTCTATTCTGCATGCAAGAGAGAGAAACACACTTAAATAAATGCTATTTTGCATCTAGACAAAAATCAGTCTTCCTTTGATATTTTTGGGCTGAATCCACTTTTCTGGGCTTCTCTGATGTACCAAGATTGTAGAACAATTGGGCTTGTGGCTTAATTCCATCTGGGCTGGTCGGAATTGTTCATTGAATGCACATAGGTCCAAATTCGCATAAACTGAAAATCACATGTTTTGTAAATTGCGTAACTCCTTCATCTGAAGTCCGTTTTATCTGATTCTTCTTCGAGGAGCTCTGTAATTGAGTTTAGCACATTCTCCAAGTAATTTCATGCATAGAAACCTCGTGGTTTCGAAGATAGGAGTCAAACAATGAACGTACATTTTTACTGGTTCCCATGATCATATCACTCGTCATTATGATCAAACGAGGATGAATCGCGATGTAAGAAGAAGTATTTGGATACATAAAGTAGTGAAGAATCACCCGGAAGTTGAATAAATCTCATAGGAGTTAGGATGAAGAAGTTATCCCACTTTCAAATCAGGTGATCCCAGTTT
>NW_013621371.1:773-910 GCF_000695525.1 Brassica oleracea var. oleracea
CAAACCAGGATGAATCGCGATGTAAGAAGCTGTATTTGGATACATTAAGTAGTGGGAAATCATCAGGAAGTAGAATAAATCTCATAAGAATTAGGATGAAGAAGTTATCCTACTTTCAAATCAGGTGATCCAAGTTT
>NW_013621372.1:0-452 GCF_000695525.1 Brassica oleracea var. oleracea
CAAACATAATTTAATAAGTAAATATATTAAAAAAAATGTAAATACTTAAAAAAATGAAGAGTTACTACCATAAACTGACGAAACCACAACTCTCGTTCGTCGGAAGGGATCACACTCCACTTTGAACATCCAAAACAGAGCATGGAGTACATCATCTGGTTGATGCTCCTGTTAATGTCATTTCTCGACTTGGTGAACCTTTAAAAAAATACAAGTTAGCAAGTTAATTAATGGAAAAAAACATAATGCTACAAATAAAAAAAATACTAACCAAGTGCTATGTCCTCGTCGTGGGTTGGGTTGGAGAACCGGGAGATGCTCTCGACCTGGTTGTTGAACCAATAGTTCAACTGGCATGACCCCCGGATCCTGTTGAGCAGCAGCGGGAGGGGCATCGGGAGCCGCAGCGGGAATATATGCGGGAACCGAGTTTTGTTCGTGAGACGATCCCG
>NW_013621372.1:503-724 GCF_000695525.1 Brassica oleracea var. oleracea
CTCCTCGGACCTAAAAAAAAAATTAATACATCAAAAATCTTTTCAAATCATTTCTATTTTTAATGTTTTCATTTATATATTTACAAAAGGTTTTATAAACGTTTTAAAATATAATAAAAATTTTAATTTTTTTTACTATACATAGTTTATTACTGGAAACTAATAAAAAATTATTAAAATTTTAAAATTTTTTATTATACATGATTTATATATATATATAT
>NW_013621372.1:746-910 GCF_000695525.1 Brassica oleracea var. oleracea
TATATATATATATATATATGTATACAAAATTATAAATTTTTTATAAATATAGAAAAATGTTGTTAAATATTTTTAAAAATTTTTAAAAACGTTTTATTATACATAGTTTAATACTGTAAACTTGAAAAACGTTTTTAAAAATCAAAAAACGTTTTAAAAATAGT
>NW_013621373.1:0-315 GCF_000695525.1 Brassica oleracea var. oleracea
GTGGGGCGAAGGGGAATCCTGAAAATGGCTGGAATCCCGAGACTGGCGCCCCGTACCACCACGACCACAACGTTGTCGAGGCCGGGTCTGATCATCATGAGACCTGTAAATTAAAAAAAATATATTTAATAAATATAGAAATTCATACAATATAAATATATATTTTTTTTAAAAAAAAAATCCCAAATAATAGTTTTTAATCACAAAAAAAGTTTTATAGATATTAAAAATGTTTAATAAATATAGAAATTCATACAATATAAATATATATTTTTTTTAAAAAAAAAATCCCAAATAATAGTTTTTAATCACAAA
>NW_013621373.1:500-607 GCF_000695525.1 Brassica oleracea var. oleracea
AATTTATATAATATAAAATATATATATACATTTTTTTTTAAATCCCAAATAATAGTTTTTAATCACAAAAAAGTTTTTATAGATATTAAAAATGTTTAATAAATATA
>NW_013621373.1:662-910 GCF_000695525.1 Brassica oleracea var. oleracea
AAAATGTTTTGTAAAATCCAAAAAATCGAATTTATATACAAAAAAACGTTTTGTAAAATACAAAAAATCGAATTTATATACAAAAATCGTTTTGTAAAATACAAAAATTGAATTTATACACAAAAATCAAATTTATATACAAAAATCGATTCAAAAAAAATAAAAAAAAAATCTAAAAAAATTCTAAATCAATTCAACAACACAAATTATTCAACCAAATCACAATTCTAAACCTATTATACAATCAA
>NW_013621374.1:0-909 GCF_000695525.1 Brassica oleracea var. oleracea
TGCGTAATCACGCTGATGCGCCTCAAGTTGATGTGAGAGAGCCTTGAAAAGGCAATTTCCATCTCTTGCAATCTCTACGATCTCAAACCCTGGCTGGATCGTCGTCGTCTCCGGAGTGATTTGGACATTCTCCGCTAACTCTCGACCAAGAGACGCACCCGAATCAGACGCAGGGACCTTGGGTTTTTCACACGTCGCTGAAGACGACGAAGAACTTGAAACGACGGGAGCGCCGGAGTATTGCAGTGGCGGCCACGCAACAGGACCAGAGGGTGGTGAAGAAGCAACATCCAAGTAGGAACGCTTTCTAGGACGAACCTCGGGTGACGTCACCGAAGATGGTGAAGAAGCAACGTCGGCGGCTCCAATGACGCGGGAAGTGACTGGAGCGTTTCCCCGTCCGGCGTTACCACGACCTCTCCTGCCACGAGTGCCGGAGGTTTGCTGTGCCGGCCACGCAACGGGACCAGAGTACTGGTCAGATCGGCGTCCTCCTCTTTCACGGCGGCGAGACGGCATCTTTTCGAAGGAAAGCAGGAGAGAGACGAAATTCGAAAACCGAGAGAGAAAAAGATAAATGACGATTATGCCACTGTTTCTTTGGCTCCAAGTTCTTAGTAATTTCCTGTGGGTCCCTTCGTCGATTAACTGTTCTATAATTGCTATTCGGTCCCTGCGGCTCTACTCTTTCCAGATTTGATAACATTTCATACCCTAAAAAAAAAGAAGAGTTAGATGCCTTTGGTACCGTTTTTTTAGTCGTAGATATTATCAGGATCGGTTTAGTTGGACGAAGTTAAAACGTCTGATAAGTTTCTTTTCCTGATTATTAGTATTTAGTTACATTTCTAAACAAAATTAAAACTAGTAAAAATCATCTTAGCTAATGTGATACAGTGATAGTTATTG
>NW_013621375.1:0-909 GCF_000695525.1 Brassica oleracea var. oleracea
CAAAAGTGAGAGAAGATTTTGCTAAATTGATGACTTGCCCTGTAGCCTTTTCATATTTTTGTAGGATCTCTTGAAAAGCCTGACATTGGAGAATGTCTGCCTTAAAGAGAAACAAACTATCATCTGCAAAAAACAAATGATGAATAGCTGGGCCATCTCTCGAGAATTGAATACCATGAAGACGACCTTCATCAGAAGCTTGGTTGAGTAAATAGGTTAATCCTTCGGCACAAAGCACAAACAAGAAGGGCGAGATGGGGTCTTCTTGTCTTAAACCTCTCTGAGGAGATATTAATCCATGAGATTGCCCATTGATAAGAACAGAGTACTGAACAGAGGAAACACATGCCATAATAGAAGATACCCAAATAGAGTGAAAACCAAGAGAGAGTAGCAGGGCATTTAAATAATTCCATTCAACCCGATCAAACGCTTTCGACATATCAGTCTTGGCTGCCATAAAATTATTTGAGACAAACTCATGAGTGTTGAGACTATGAATGGCTTCATGCGCCAAGATGATATTGTCGGAGATCAGCCGGTCCGAGACAAAAGCAGATTGTGAAGGTGAAACGATATCAGGAAGGAACTCTTTGAGTCTTGATGCAATAATCTTCGAGATTGTTTTATACATGATAGAACAAAGACTTATCGGTAGGAGATCAGACATAAGAGTTGCATTCATCTTCTTAGGAATCAAGACTAATTGTGTGTAGTTCCATTCAGTAGGCATAATACCAGAGTCGAAAAACTGCAAGACTTCTTTCGTTAGCTGTTCACCAACAATGTCCCAATAAGACTGAAAGAAAAAACCAGACATACCATCAGCCCCTGGTGCGCTGTCCGGTTTTATTGAGAAAAGTGCTTCTTTGATTTCTTCAGATGTCACCTTCCTGATTAACTGATGAT
>NW_013621376.1:0-909 GCF_000695525.1 Brassica oleracea var. oleracea
ACTGTAACAGGCAGCCGCAGATACACATCATGATTCTCACCTCCATCGCCACTACCTGCAATCAAAAACACTCAAACAATCAACAAGAGACGGAGATTGTTCGTCCTGCGGTTCCGCCATATGAGAGGAGAGAAACGTCGAGAAAGAAAGAAGCAACACGACACCGCTCTTCTCTCCAATTATTTAGGCTCATAAGAGTTGTGCCTTCACGACCTTAATTAAGAGACGCCTCTTCAGTTAATAGCTATTTTTTTCTTTTATTTTTAAACCTAATTAACCTAAGATCCTATGCTAAGAAACAACAATAAACATGCTCTTATGGAGAACCACTTCAATTTATCAGTCGATGATACTTATCCGAGAAGCTAACATTTAATTAAAATAACATTTGTGACTTCTTTTTAATTTTTGGTCCCACGTGGCTCTAGGCCTCGTAATACGTGGAGTATTAGACCATCCGCATTAGCGGTTTTTAACCGGTTCGTGGACTCGATATCTTAGGCCCGTTGGATTAAAAGAAAATGAAAAAACCGATAATTTAGATGAACCGGGCCTTGGTCATGAACCCGTAAGGCGCGGTTTTTACCACGCGTCGTGCTCTCGTTTGTCAACCGCTTCCGCGTTGACGAGGAGGAAAGTAGAGTTTCCTCGTGATTCATCTCATTTTCCTCTCTTTCTCAAAAAACTAGGGTTTCGCCGTGAGAGGCGATTTTTCGTGCGACGACGACTCCCGGAGATTTGCTCCACCTAATCGACGACGATCTCTAGTATCTACGAGCGTAGGTGAGTATCGAGTAGTTTTACAGATTTTTTGGGTCGATTTTGGGGTCGGAAGCCATTATTGGATTTTGAAAAAAAAAACTGGGGGTTTCGAGTAAGGGATCTAAATCGATATATGGGTTTCGATAA
>NW_013621377.1:0-909 GCF_000695525.1 Brassica oleracea var. oleracea
TAATATAGATTTATGGAAAGTATAATGCACCAAATTAAGTTCTTCTTCATGTCCAATAAGTACTTGAATGTGTAAACTAGCCATCCGACGTTACACTAACTCATTTCATCCTGCAACACTTTAAAGATATTTTCATTTTTAAATGAGGATATAACAAAAATGTTTAAACACAGCATTTTTCATTACTTTCAACTGGTGGTAAGGAGACAAAAAGCTATGATTTGGTGATAGGCCTCTGCTATAGTTGAACATTATACACTCCATATTGGCATCTGCAAGAGCTCTCAGTCTATTGAGCTCTGGTAAAACCTCTTTCCCTAGGTCTGATCAGTCTTTCCTTCTCAGCTGTGCATATTTAAGCGCAACTTTTTGCCAAAGTTAAAGCTTCCTCCACCGGCCAGTTATGAACTGCTGAGTCGTCTAACATATCCTTGAATGTCCCTGGCTCCATCGCTTGCTCAACGTTGTAAGCAAAACCAATAGGTCTTTTTGATGTGAGCAGGTCGAGAAGCAAGATACCAAAGGAGTAGACATCTGACTTCACACCAAACATACCCGTTTGTTGGTACTCCGGGTCAATATAACATAAAGTAGCAGCAGTTGTCATGACATGGCACTGAGTGACGTTCTCTGCAGCTTCAGGGACTAGTTTGGCGATTATGCTTAGATAGTTCTGGTCAATCAAAATGTTTCCTGGTTTCAGATCACGGTGCACTATAGTTTGTTCTTGGAGAACATGGAGGAGGATGATAGTTTGTCCTTTGGAGACAATATGATGACCTGCTCATTTGAGAGCATGTTGGCTTCGTTTATCTTTATCCACTGCTACAGATACTAACCCTAAATTCACATACTTGTTCTTCACGTTTCCCTTTTGGAGCTTCATCAATTACAGAGTAGCTTGCTCTC
>NW_013621378.1:0-613 GCF_000695525.1 Brassica oleracea var. oleracea
GAGAGCGATTGTCGCTGAAATGAAGCGGAGGGCTGCTTTGTTTGCCAGCCAATTCGAGAGCTTTAAGGATGCTCAAAAATTCGTGGGTGATTTCCGCGAGTGTCGTGGCTCGGTTGCTACCCTCTACGAATCGCAGAAAGAAGACTTCTCTTTTCCTGCCGAGGTCGCCGAGATGTCGGGTGTTATTAACGGGTGTGCCCATGCCGAATCCTTGGTTCCTCCGATCGAAGGAAGGGTCCGACAGCTTTGGGACTCCATCAAGGTCTCGGAGGACACGGCGGAAGCGGGAACCGGTGTCGGTGATGAAGGTGCCGGAGTTGCGGACGGAGAGCTGGATCAGCCAGTGAGCTCGTTCGGGATCTCCATGTCCGGGTTCCTCGACTTCGAGCTGTGAGGATTGTTGGGATTATTTCCCTTAGTTTTATATCGAGGTTTGATGTATCTAGGCCGAGTGTGGCCGTATTCGATTTATGTGTGTTATGGCCTTGCGAGGCTATGTGAACTACGTGTTTGAGACCGGCCGTTTGGTGGCTTTGGGTCCTAGCCATTTTTTGCGGCTTCTATATGAATGATTGACATTCTGTACGTTTTAGTTTATACTTCTGCCAAGTGT
>NW_013621378.1:808-909 GCF_000695525.1 Brassica oleracea var. oleracea
GACCAGTAGGACTGGGTTTAGGGCAAGACCTAGGTTTACTTTCGGCTCTAAAGTTGTGCGACGACTGATCGGCTCTCGTTTTGCCTGTGGGTGATTTCCAC
>NW_013621379.1:0-909 GCF_000695525.1 Brassica oleracea var. oleracea
AACCGGTTCTTAGTTTTTTTAGTTAAAAGTTAAGAGACGGGTTCTTAGGATGAGGTTCTTAGGATGAGGTTCTTAAATTCCGTTAAGAACCTCATCCTAAGAACCCCCAATAATCATGCTCTTAGGGTGGGGTTCTTAGCGGAATATAAGAAACTGTCTCTTAACTTTTAACTAAAAAAGCTAAGAACCGGTTCTTAAATATCTTAACCAGTTCATAGCTTTTTTAGTTAAAAGTTAAGAGATGGTTTCTTATATTCTGCTAAGAACTGCATCCTAAGAATCCCTCATTAATCATGCTCTAAATAGCATCTTTAACGCAAGGATGTTACATGGTTCTTAACTAAATTTTTAGCTTTTAAAAAAATAAAATTAATCAAAAAGCGGGAGAAAGAGTAAAGGCAAGTTCTTGCTTTAAGCTTTTTAGAGCATCATTAACCGGATTTTTAGGACGGGGCTCTTAGCGGAATATAAGAACCCGACTCTTAATTTTTAACTGAAAATGCTAAGAGTCAGCTCTTAAATAAGAGATTTAAGAGCCGACTCTTAACTTTTTCAGTTAAAAGTTAAGAGTCGGGTTCTTATATTCTGCTAAGAACCATGTACTAAGAACACTGCGTTAATGATAGGTCTTAGATACTATAAAAAAGAAATCCTACAGATGTCAGCAAACTAGAGTATTAACTGCTCAGAGAAAAAATTAATGTTATTTCGGTTATTTCGGTCAATGTTAAAGACCTTAAGGTTTATATATAGAATAAACGTTGACAAGAGTGGTGAGTTCATCACTATAGTAACTGGTAAGCTTCTTTGTATTTTATTGTAGTTTGTACTAGTGTTGTTACTTTGTTAATTTTGAGAATTCAAACTAGGCCTGGGCATAAAATCCGGAACCCGAAATCCGAACCGAAC
>NW_013621380.1:0-909 GCF_000695525.1 Brassica oleracea var. oleracea
GAAAGTTTACTAAACATTGACGCAGACGACATACCAGTAAGTCATCTAGAAGATTTACCAGTAAGTCGTCCAAACAGGTCATTTTTGCAATTGAATTTTAAATAGGACGACTTACTTGTAAGTCGTCCATCTTTGTTTTTTACAAAAAAAAAAACCTAGACGACTTACCAGTAAGTCGTCTAGGATAAATGGGTTAATTTTGCATTTGACCGAATTGTATCAGATATTTGAATTTTCCTGGTAAGTCGTCTCAGGAAAAACAAAAATTTCAATATTTTATTAAAGCTAGATGACTTATTTGTAAGTCTTCTCAGGTTAGTTTGCAATTCGAAAAAGAAACTTATATATTTAACTTTACCCAGATGAGTTACTTGAAAGTCATCCAGGTAGACGACGTACAAGAAAGTCGTCCGAGATAAGCAAGGTTTGACCATAATCTAGGAATTAAATCTGGACGACTTTGCTTATCCTGGACGACTTTCAAGTAAGTCGTCTTACTAAAGTTAAATATTTAAGTTTCTTTTTCGAATTGCAAACTAACCTGAGAAGACTTACAAATAAGTTGTCTAGCTTTAATAAAATATTGAAATTTTTGTTTACCCAGAAACGACTTACTGGTAAGTCGTCCAGGAAAAATCAAATATCTGACACAATTCGGTCAAATGCAAAGCTAAACCGTTTTGTCCCAGACGACTTACTAATAAGTCCAATTAAAAATTCAATTGCAAAAATGACATGTTTGGACGACTTACTGGTAAGTCGTCCAGGAAAAATCAATTATCTGACACAATTTGGTCAAATGCAAAACTAACCCATTTATCCTAGACGACTTATCAGTAAATCATCTAGGGTATTCTCTAGATTTTTTTAACAAACAAAGATGACAACTTAAAAGTAAGTCGTCCGTTT
>NW_013621381.1:0-908 GCF_000695525.1 Brassica oleracea var. oleracea
TTTGACTATTTTGTTCGAGTCAAAATTTTATAGTTTATGTCCGTTTTCAAATTATTCGGATATGTCTAGATATTTTATATATACATATAATGTGATATCTAATCCAATTAAAAAATATAAAATAGTAGAGAAACGTAAAAGTATAATTTTTATATTTTTCAAAATAAAATTGATTAAAATGAAGTTCTGGATTGAAATACGGGTCCTGTGTATTTCCTATACTTTTTATTATTTTAAGTTTATCATCAACAATCCACCATACCGCCGATGAAGGTGGTCTTAATAGACCATGCTAATACGGTCCTAGCCTTCTAGTTCTTGGTTTGATTTCTGGACCGCGTCACTCAACCGAGAACATTTTACAAGGATCGATGGGTAAGACCGTAAGAAAGTTGAGAGTTGAGATTATACAGAAATAACCAAACCGGTCCGGTTACGTGTACGAACCACGATTCTTGTGAGTTTCCCTATTTAAAATAAACCGTACAAGTTCATGTCTGAATGTTTGGCACGGACACCGACGGGGGAAACAGCTGTTTTGTCGGCGTCGGTTGGGAGATTTTGTCGAAGATCACTGCTTCTTATATATCAGACTCGTCAACAGGTGAATCTTCTTCTTCGTTTTTCCTTTCTTTTTCGTGAGTAGTCTATTACTTAGTTCTTGATTTCTTGTGAATGATTAAGAACTTATCTTGTATAATCTTGTATCCAGTATGAAAAAAAATATAAAATGGTTTGCTTCTATCTTACCGATTGAAGTATGCTTTTGAAACTTTATTTTTGATTTGGGAATGGTTTACCGCAGACAGGGTAACTCTGGAACTAAAGCTAAAGACAATCTTGCTGATGCAGTGTGCTACATGTCCTGCAGAGGTTAGTGTTCTTCACTAAAGGTATGGTTTTTTTTT
>NW_013621382.1:0-908 GCF_000695525.1 Brassica oleracea var. oleracea
TTGAAGGTGATAATAACATATTCATCGGGTTGCCCAAGGAAACACCTTATCACATGCGTTTTTAATAGCTGTGTGACGGTCGGAGACTATCACCAAAGCATGCTCATCAGATATACAACTGCTCAATTTTGTGAAGAAACATTCCCAAGACTCATCATTTTTAGCATCTACAATTCCAAAAGCCAAGGGAAATATCTGAAAATTACCATCTTTTGCAGCTGCAACTAGCATAACACCTTCATACTTCCTGCTTAGGTGAGTCCCATCAACCACGATGACCCTTCGCTGATACTGAAAACCAGTAATAGAAGCTCCAAAAGCTAGAAACAGATACTTAAATCTATCTTTATCATCATGTTCTATACTAGTGATAGAACCTAGATTTACTATCTTGATTTGCTCCATATATGAAGGCAGCCGCCCATACCCATCTTCTACTGATCCTCTTACCAATTCTTGGGCATATAACAATGCTCTGTATGAAGTGGTGTAGTCTAGCGTCATTCCAAATATGTTCTTCATTGCCTCTTTGATATGCTTCAGATTTAACCCATCAATGATTCCAACGCGCTCTATGAAAAGCTTACCAACATACTTTGGAGTAGAATGTTTCCGTTGAGCCATTCGATCCGACACCGAACATGTGTAGTTTTCAGATACTTGGTTACCCAAAACGTGTTTGTTCCATGTTTCAACCACTCTAAGCTTCCATCCGCAGCCCGCAACACGACATTTTGCCACAACTAGAGCTTTAGTTACCTTGTATAGTTTGAAGGAGAATTTCAGCTTCACTGCTGTCAACCGCAACTCTCAAACCAAGGCTTCTCTGCTAACAAAACTCTGTTTGACATAGATATTGTCAGAAAATGCCATATTCGAGCTGCCTCCTTCACTAGCATATGGCGCTT
>NW_013621383.1:0-908 GCF_000695525.1 Brassica oleracea var. oleracea
GTATCGACATTTCGGAAGAGCTCGGTCGCTACGTAGCGACCGAACTTGGCCCGAGGTCGCTACGTAGCGACCGAGCGGAACGGACGCTCGGTAGCTACATAGCGACTGAGCTTGGCTCGAGCTCGGTCGCTACGTAGCGACCGAACGGAACGGACGCTCAGTCGCTATGTAGCGACCGGGCTTGGCTCGAGCTCGGTCGCTACGTAGCGACTGAGCGGAACGGACGCTCGGTCGCTACGTAGCGACCGGGCGGAACACGCGTTCGGTCGTTGCGTAGCGACCTTTTTCGAGCTCTTTTCCGATGTCTCGTGTTTTCTCAGCAAAGATTTTCGTAAGAAAGAATCTATTTCGAAAAAGTATTTGTCGAAGAAAGTTCTCATTTTCTTCTTCGGACGTTTTGAATGTTAACTTCGTCGTAACCGTTTTTGACCCCAATAGTTAGTCCCCCAGCTCGTTAGAGTCGAGACTCTAGCGCGCGGTTTGACGATTTTGGCAAAGTTAGGCGTATTGGACGAAGTTTACTTTAAACTCCGCGGAAAAAATTCTTGAGAAGGTATATATTAAAAATATAAAATTCCGAGCCCATACTTCTGTAAGTAGTGAGCTCTTGTAATTCATTTGCTTCACACCTTCCCTTCTTCAAACCTCCAAAACCTCTCTAACTCCAAATCTTCTGCCTTCAACATGTCTTCTTCCCACGGTGACAAGAGAAGTTCCGATGTTGAGATGGGCGAGGCCACCTCTCCGGCACCGATTCTGACTTCTCCGGTCGAAGCGCCGGCTTGCGTTGATGACCATCTCCCCTTTCGAGAGAGACTAGTTCGTCGCCAAGCTGAGAAGTGGCGCCGAGTTCCCATCCTTTTCTGCACTGGCCATTGCTCCGGGTCACGGGACCGAGGTCGTAACTC
>NW_013621384.1:0-908 GCF_000695525.1 Brassica oleracea var. oleracea
GTGTGGAGATTCTGGTGGCGCTACGATATGAGAAGCTTTACGGTTTTTGTAAGGAATGCTTCAGCTTGACTCATGATCAGTCTCGTTGCCCGAGACTCTTTCAAGAAGAAACTGTAAGCTCCACGAGAAGGGAACCAGTAACTGATGGAACGGAGGGAGCTAACGCCACAAGCTATAAAGCGGTTGTGGCTAATGGCACCAGGCAGAGGGATGAACGTGGATCTGGACAACAATCACGTTATCAAGGGTTCAGAGGTGGGGATAAAGGCCAAGGTATCGCTAGAGATAATCAAGGGCCATTTCGCCAGGAAGATTCTTATCATCCTTATGGAGGCAAGTTCTCAAGGGGCTATGGTGAGGGATCCACTTTCCAAGGAAGACATACGGGATATGGTGGCCGCAGGCCTGGTGTGCAGTCTAGGGGCTTCCAATAACCCCCGGAATGGTGAAGGTGACCAGCTGAGAGACTCAACGAAGCTTATGCTTGATGCTTTTAAAAGTGTCCCTAAGTCGCCTGCTGGGGATGGTTCTGTGTTACCAGTAGAAGGAACTGGGACGTCTTCCAAGACTCGCAAAGCTTTGTTGTTCGAGGACTCAGGTCCAGATGGCCCAGCTGCTGCTCAAGTAAATGGGATCGATATGAAAGAGGAATCGAAGGTTGCGGGGGAGAGCGCTGACAGTGGAGAGGTTTTGGGGTTGTCTGATGAGAACTTGCATTCTCAGGCTTTGCATGAGGCTAACTTGATGATAGAAGGTGTGTTACTATCAGATTCTGAGCTCCTGGTGGAGGAGGATGAGAACATAGAGGAATGGGAACAGGGTGAGATCACAGACTTCATGGAGGAAGAAGAGCTAGCTGCTGGAGTTCAAGAATTGGGTGATAATATTGATATGGCGGTCATTCAAGA
>NW_013621385.1:0-908 GCF_000695525.1 Brassica oleracea var. oleracea
AATGCATACTTGGTCACCTGCAAAAATTATTAATCATATTTTCTGGTTTATTTTTTGTAACACTTTTCTGGTTTATTAAGATATTATAACTTTATTAACAAAGAACAAAAGAGATATGGGCCATATGTCTAACCTCAAAGTGTTCATCAACGACACCGTATTTAGAATGATTGGCTCCTAGCCTCTTCAAAGTTGTCTCCTTCACTGTGACTTTTCCTGTTTTTCTCAGCTGTGCTGCTGACTCACAACACTGATAAACCCAAAACTCCAACTTTCAGTTTTAGATAAAAAGAAAAAGAATTAAGAATCCATAAATAAGGTATGGATCAAGTTACCATGACAAAAACAGACATGGCATGAGGCTTGAGCTTTGGGTTTTGCTCAGCAGGGATTGGTGAGTCTCTCAAAAAGGAGAACAACTTCTTCGCTGTTGGTGCAATCTCAAAGATCCTACGTTTTCAAATGTGTTTATATCTCAAATTTATATTATATACAAATACAAAGATTCAGTGGGATCATTAAGGCTTACTTGATGAAGAGTTTGAGACCCAAATCAGCTGAATTTTTCTTCATGACACTCCATGACTTCACCACAAGAGCCTCTTGCTCTTCTGTAAACACAATCTTTCCCTCACTCTCCATATCCTCAGAGGCTAAATTACTTGATTTACTATTCTTTTTCTGTAATGAAAACTGTGTGATCTTATTACAGTTAGGAAAGATGTACTATGTATATATAGGTTTTGTTAGTTACCCTTTTGTGATGTCCAAGAGACAAGTACTTGCTAAACAAGTTCCAGATAAAGTTTCCAGGTAAAGAAACTAAAACTATGTGCTAGTATACTGCAACAGAAAGTGGTTTCTTATGGATGAGTGACACTTTCTTTGACTAATTTTTTGTCAAACCA
>NW_013621386.1:0-908 GCF_000695525.1 Brassica oleracea var. oleracea
GGAGAATGGTTTGCTCGAGGGGTGGGTTTCCTCAATTGCAGAAGCTAGAATTTTTTGGATTAATGCAGTGGGAAGAGTGGATAGTAGAAGAAGGCTCCATGCCTCTTCTCCATTCTCTTGAAATTTACTATTGTCCAAAGTTAAAGGAGATTCCTGATGGACTGCGATTCATCACTTCTTTGAAGAGTCTATTCTGTTGTGATATGGCAAAGGGATGGAAGAAGAGACTGTCAAAAGGAGGAAAAGATTATTACAAAGTCCAATACATCCCTTCTGTTACAATTCTATGATTGATCTCGGCAATAGTGAGTTAGACAGCAGCTGAAGGAGACTCTCACCAATTACAGACTACCAGGTAGTAATTTATGTTGCACCAATGATGATTCTTCCTTGCTTTCTTCCAAACGGTAATAGCACTCAGAAAGGAGGCTGTACATGTAAGCAAGGCGCTGTTTTTTAAGACCACTTACCGCTGGGTACACGATTGGGCTAATGGTATACATGGTGTCTGAAGCAAAGGCATGTATTTCTTCCTTGACTGGTAAAATTGCAGCTGTGATGTCCTCATTTGTCCAAACTTCAGAGCAAAGGATAGAGCTTAAAAACCTTTATATCACCTGGTGAAAGAACAAAGAGAGATATAAAGTAGTTGCAGTTGAGGGAAAGATAAGCTTTAATGAGTTATATGTATATTTCCTACCTCTGACTGTTTCAGGCCTCTGTATAAAAGATTTATGGATTTGATCTTAGTCGTTGAATTATGAACTCATGAATCCTCTTCCTCTGGTGTTTGAGACACTTTTGTGTTCCCCAAAACGTGACAAAGACTGTCTCTCAGAACTTGTATTTGCTTCTTGGAACTCCCGAGATAGCTTTCCAACTAGATAACAGAGGAAAGAGAAGACTGA
>NW_013621387.1:0-908 GCF_000695525.1 Brassica oleracea var. oleracea
GAAGCTGAATATAGAACTCTATCTGAGACGGCATCTGAGATTACCTGGCTCTGTTCTATCTTCCGGGAGCTCGGATTGCCTCTTCTGACTACACCATTGCTGCTTTGCGACAATCTCTCAGCGGTCCTTCTTTCAGCAAATCCCTCATTTCACTCGAGGACCAAACACTTTGCGCTTGATTATCACTACGTCAGGGAAAGGGTTGCGTTAGGAGCTCTCGAGGTGAAGCACATCCCAAATCAGCATCAGATCTTCAGTCCTCACTTCAGTCCGTGTCTTTCCGTGTCTTCACTCTTTCAAAACCTGAAAGTAATGACAAGAAGGCATTGCCATAACATCACAAGTTGATAATATTATCACAAGTGGGTCAAGCCCAACTCCTGCGAAGCCCAAAACTGGTTTGAACAAAACGCAGAGCTTTGCTCTTCAGTTCCAACGGTCTTCTTCCTGCACAAGACAAAACGTTAGTAAGGACAAGACCAAAGTGAGCAACAGAAAGGAAAAGCAAATGGGAGAGGGCAAGCCAGCTGGTCAAGTACAGGCTGTCAAGATCCAAAACCGATACGCTTTGCTACAGGATGAAGGAGCCCAAAGCTAAAACCCTAGTTTACAACTCTATATAAGTAACTCATGTTGTAAACAAAACTCTAAGAGAGAGAGAGACTATAATAAGAAAGTCAAGTAACTTATCTTTGTTGTTCACGCGTTCAGATAATGCCACCAACTCTTTAACTCTATACGGACTTTTATAATGACAAGAAGCATTTATAACCATCAATAACCAGAACAAGAACAAATTGCAACTCCTGAAAATGGTTTACTAACGACACTGCCACACAAGTACATCAAACTTAAAACATCAGAACAATAAGTCCATCACAAGAAACACAAACTTAAACAAACTACAT
>NW_013621388.1:0-539 GCF_000695525.1 Brassica oleracea var. oleracea
TCCTCCAAGCTTCCATGTAGAAAAGCTGTTTTCACATCCATCTGCTCGAGTTCTAAGTATAGATTCACCACAATGCTAAGCATTAGCCTGATGGAAACATGTTTTACCACTGGAGAGAAGATCTCATTGTAGTCGACTCCTTCTCTTTGTGAATATCCTTTGGCAACTAATCTGCCCTTGTATCGTTCATCCTCAACTCCTGGGATTCCTAGCTTTAGCTTGAATAGCCATCTGCATCCCACAAGCTTTGCCTTTTCAGGCTTATCAATCAGATCCCAGGTTCTATTCTTTCTGTGAGACTCCATTTCTTCTTCTGCAGCGTGCTTCCATTGCTTACTTTCACGACTTCTCATTGCTTCTGCATAGGATTTTGGTTCCTGAACTTCCAAATCATCAATCACATTAAGCGCATAAGCCATAAAGTTCCCATCCTCATATCGAGATGGTGGTCTCACGTTCTGTCTCCTTTCTCTATCTCGTGCTAGAACGTAGGTGTCAAGAGTTTCAGTGTCACCACTTTCACTCTCAACCTCGTGATC
>NW_013621388.1:563-907 GCF_000695525.1 Brassica oleracea var. oleracea
AAGGCCCTCTGATCAAATCATCACTGAAAGAAACCTTCTTCTTAGCTCATTTTTCTTTCTTAGTCACTTCTGTGCTTTCTTTTCCTTTAGCAACAGTGTGTTTGTACAGCTCATCCTCGTTGAAGACAACGTTTCTGCTTGTTCTGCATCTGCCTTCCTCCTCTATCCAGACCCTGTAACCTTTAGTGCCCATAGGGTATCCTACGAACACTCCCTTGATGGCTCTAGGTCCCGTTTTGTCCTCGGTTATGTGCACATAAGCAGTGTATCCAAACGTTCTGAGATGTCCCAAATCAAGTTTATAACCTGACCACACTTCTTCAGGCATTTTGAATTCCAGCGTA
>NW_013621389.1:0-907 GCF_000695525.1 Brassica oleracea var. oleracea
CATATACATTTTTTCTTTTGGAACCCTATCCTGAATAAGTATGATTTTTTCCAACTTTTGTAATATACAACATTATCTTTTGATCCCATTTCAATTCTTAGTTTAAACTTCTTTGCTAGAAAAAAACACAGTAATATTCAACTATTCTGGAATCCCATCCAGAAATCCCGAGTTCCTTTCCAAGGTTTATAATACAACATTTTCTGTTTAGAATATTTATGTGGAAAAGTGTAACAGATGATTCTCCTCGGTCTAGCGGCTAAAACACTTATCTGTCGAAATTGTAACGCTTGACTCGACCTGGGTTCGATACCCCTACTAATCATAGTTTTTAAAAAAAAATTTAAGTTGAATAAAAATAAAAGAAATATATTACTTTACTTACAACATGTAATGACTGAAATCAACTTGGCCTATCGGCTACTACACCTTAATTCCCTCTTTCCTCCTAGTCATCTTCAGGTTCGAATCCTAGTAGATGTGTATATATATTTTTTTTTCCTCCAAAATTTGCGAATCACATTATCAAATTTTCCAAATATGTAGATATTAATCCTTAGTTTTGATCTCATTTCATTTTTTTCTAGTTTAAGAAAGAAGCACACTAATATTCATGTATATTATTCATGCATACTCTGGAAGCCCATCCTGAACTATCAAAGATCTTTCCAATGTATTATACTATAAATTATATGGCTAAATTCAATTATGTGGAAGCAACTAACAGATGATTCTCCTCAGCCTAGCGGCTAAACCACCAAACCTATGATACCGAAACATTTGTTCGACCCGGGTTCGACTCTCCTACGAGTAATGGTTGATTTTTTCTTTTTGTTCAAGCATATATCTCAGGAATCGAAGAGTCTCTTCCAAACGACATCGAGTTGCTTGAAGATATTATCAAAGC
>NW_013621390.1:0-907 GCF_000695525.1 Brassica oleracea var. oleracea
CTCTCTCTCTCTTTCTTGTTCTTCACTATGTTCTTTAATTTCTAACATTCTCTCCGTCTGCTGATGTTCTTCATCTTCTTCATCTTCTGCTTATCCCTGAAACCCAGTTTTCAAAACATAAACAGAAAAAGATTCAAACTTTCATGGAAAATTCTTTTAATCAACTTCTTTTACCAAAAAAAGAGCCAAAATCAGAATCAAAAGAGAGAGATATTACGAGAACCTCTTCATCATCATTCACTACCTCTAAAAAAATGAATCAAAAGGACCAAATCGATCAAAAGGACGGACTAGAGATTACGAATCTAAACCCTAATTGGAGCCCCGGTGAGGAATTTACTCGATGGCTTAGTCGATGTCAGATTCTGTTTTGATTGGAGATTCTCTTGGGCTGAGACATGAACCAACGAGGTGAGAGGTGGAGTCCTTCGTAAAAGATAGAGGGTTTTTCTTAGTTTCTTAGGGTTTATTCCAGAGTAGAAGAAAAGATGGAGCTTTGATTTTTCTTTCAGGTTTACGGTAGAAGATGAGAGGAGCAGAGATCGAGAGAGAGAAAACCCATTAAAAAAAAAGCAAATGTTTATGTCCCTTAGATTAAATTCATCACCGGTTACGATTACAAAAAGAAGTTATCCCCACTTTCTTGTATAAGCCAATAGAAAAGAATCATTAGGATTGCTATTAAAAAAAAGAAGAATAACGTAAAGGAGGTGAGATAGACGGCTGTGATCTAATAACCAGTAATCCTTGCCCTTCTCGACCAATGAGAAAGAAGTTTACGGATTGACACTTACGTTAGTGTTTCTTTTGTGTTTTTATTATCATGTTGTTTAGTTTTATTATTAAAGTGCATAATCTACAGAAAGTAATAAAAATTGCAATTTAAATTTCGAGATTCTAAATAAAA
>NW_013621391.1:0-530 GCF_000695525.1 Brassica oleracea var. oleracea
AAGCCGTCGAAGTGGCGTCCAGGTCGGTTTGAAGCTGAGATAGACGGATCTCTTCGTCTTCCTTCTGAGTTTCGATCAGGCTAAGCACATCCCTCACAACACCATCATCAATCTCCCCAGTGTGCTTGTTGGTATGCGCCGTCTTCATTATGACGAAATCATCAACCGGTTCGCCATCATTTTCATCCGCCTTGAAAAAAACAAAAGTTAAACAAACATTAGAAATTAGAAGAAATGCATAAAAAGTAAAATAAAAATACTTAAATAATTAAAAAAAAGATTGAACTTACCAAGCGATCCCCCAGAGTGGCAATAGTCTGGGCACCCAAATTGTGCTTGTTTATGCCCTTCCCGCCGCGATCGCTCTTGCGGTTGGCGGAGTTGGTCACAGAGGTAGCTTTCGTCTCGTCCTTATCCTAATGCACACACAACTCCTCCCAGACCGTGCTGTTGATCGACTTCAGGACCTTTTAATAAAAAAATATAAAATAGTTTAATAAATCCAAAAATAGTTTAATAAATTCAAAAAA
>NW_013621391.1:564-907 GCF_000695525.1 Brassica oleracea var. oleracea
GGCACTTCTGCTTCCACTCTTAGATCTGCTTCCCATAGTTGTCCATAACTTTATGGATGAAGGCGTCACGGATAAAGTTCGTGTGATCGGGATTCCAGATGAACTCTTGCTGAAAAAAACACAATTTGTATAAATTTTATATTAAAGATTAAAAATATAAGTTAAAAAATTAGAATACTTACCGAAAACTGACGAAACCACATCTCCTGGTCCTCGGCAGGGAAGTGAGTGGAAGTCGGATATCCCTTGCTGAGGTTCGAGTACATCATATTGTTGATCTATGCGCTGATCCCGTCCCCGGATCGGTTGAACCTAATATAAGAAACAAATTATTAATAATGAA
>NW_013621392.1:0-907 GCF_000695525.1 Brassica oleracea var. oleracea
ATAATATTTACACAAATAAAGATAATGTAACAACATAAGTTTTTTTTTTCAAATGAAGAGTCTCTCTCAAAGTGAGAAGCATGAGATTATAAAAATATTCTTCAAAATATTGATTTGCCTCTTCATTGATCTAAAATCCCTCACAAGAACTGTCAAAACCAAAAGCTTTTATTCTATCCACTTAAACAAATAATTCAACCAATCAAATTGTTAAATTAACATGTCATTTCTATTAATAAATTATAGAAACACTAATAAATATGAAAAATAATATATATATATATATTTTTTTTTCTTTTCGAAATTTCATTATTTTAAATAGACTTATTTTTTTTAATAAAAAACTAACAGATAAAATCATTTAACGGAGTTCACATGATAAATAGATTAAATCCTTAAGAAAATAGAAGGTCAACAAACCAAAACAAAATCTTAAAACACTAAAAGCTCTAAAAAATTATATATGTCAAAATAAAATATTATAAATATATAACTAATTAATTAATTATGATCATAAAAATTATAATTATATATCTGTCACAAATATTTGTTTTTGTTTTTTTGAGCTTTCTAAATCCATGCAAATATGGCTTCAAATGGTGAGACAGATAAAAAATACAGATCAAACAAATACCGCATATCAAAAAAACATATACAAATCAGTGCTTATACATAGTTTATCAAACAAATTTATTGAACCATATTTGTTAAAATTCTTACAAATTTAAAATGATGTAAATTAAGTAAATAAAAATACAAGTTATTATTATATATATATAAGTAAAAAAATGAATTACAACATGTATAAAGTAATTTTTTATAGACACATATTAATTATTTTATCTATATTACTTATTATCAACAATAAAAATAAAACAAAAATATGTTTTCTGTTAATATAAACATT
>NW_013621393.1:0-907 GCF_000695525.1 Brassica oleracea var. oleracea
ACTAACATAGGATGACGGTCAAAGAGTTTTGGAACTTTTTTTGTCTCTGTTTCTCTTGAAAACATCGATTTTATAGTGGTTAGGCCACTAATTTAGGGAGTATTATGAAGTTTTACTAAATTAATAGACCAAAAATTAAAATGATGCCCATGTACCATGAAATAGAGTTTAATATATATTTATAATAATGTAAAATGTGTTTAGAAATTTTAAAACAACACAAAAGATTATAGGCTTCAGTATATGGAGCATTTACCGAAAATTCAATATTTTCGTAGGGTTAACCTACAGATTTTGAGAAAAAATCAAAAAAATGGAAATTCTGTTTTAATGCATAGTTGAATCTTTCAATAACATATGATTAAGGTCAAAGAGGTTTAGTACCTTTGTTGTATCCGTTTCTCTAGAAAACATCGTGTTTTTAGTGGTTAGTCCACCAATTTAGGGAGTATTGTGAAGTTTTACGAAATTAATTGACCAAAAATTAAAACGATGCCCATGTACCGTGAAAGAGAGGTTAAAATACAATTATTATAATGTAGAATGTGTTTCAAAATTTTAAAACAACACTAAAGATTATAGGCTTCAGTATATAGAGCATTTACCGAAAAATTCAATATTTTCGTATTAACCCGCAGATTTTGAAAAAAATTCAAAAAAATGGAAATTTTGTTTTAATGCATAGTTGGATCCTTCACTAACATATGATGAAGGTCAAAGAGGTTTAGAACCTTCTTTGTCTCCGTTCTCTAGAAAACATCGATTTTATAGAGGTAAGTCTACCAATTTATGGAGTATTATGAAGGTTTACTAAATTAATTGACCAAAAAGTAAAACGATGCCCATGTACCATGAAAGAAAGTTTAATATACATTTATAATAATGTAGAATGTATTTAGAAATTTTA
>NW_013621394.1:0-907 GCF_000695525.1 Brassica oleracea var. oleracea
CTCGGCTAGCTGCCCATCTTATGTGTGGACTAGCATTTCTGCTGCAATGAAGTTGTAATTGCTGGGAATCAGACAGAAGATACACTCAGGTTATGAAGTAAAGGTGTGGGAGGATCCGTGGATCCCAACGATCCCAGCGAGGCCGGCTGTCCCTGTGGCACCAGTAATGCATCCTAACATGAGAGTAAGCGATCTCATTGATCAGATAGGGAAGGATTGGGATGTTGGATTATTGGAGAATTATGTAAATCCCGAGGACATACCGCTTATAAGGAGTTTGGCCATCAGTTCATCTCACCGGCGCGATACTTTTTGCTGGAGCTACACAAGGAATGGCCAATACTCGGTTAAATCTCGATATTGGGTGGCCCATAATCTATTGAAGACGGCGGAAGCACAGGAGATATTGGAACCGAGTATTACCAAGCTTCAAGCTTTTGCTTGGAAGTTAAAAGCGCCTACGAAAATATGTCATCTTATTTGGCAGTTATTGACTGGGCATGTTGCAGTAACAAGGAATTTAGCAAGACGTAATATGCGATGGATGCGGAGTTTTGGATGAAGCAATCACACATGCTATTTGTGAATGCCCGCCAGCGCTACAAGCTTGGACCTTATCGACAACCCCAACAAGCCCTGAGGTATTTCCACTGCCAAGTGTCTACGCCAATATGGACTACCTATTCTGGAGAAAAAATTCTATTATTGAGCCGGAACAAGACAGAGATCCTTTTCCCTGGATAATTTGGTATATCTGGAAAGCTAGGAATGATAAACTATTCAAGGGGATAGATAGAGATCCTTTGGAGTTAGTCCGCTATGAAGAGAGTGAATGTCAGGCTTGGTTTGCTGCGAACGATCACAACCTATGGTACAAGAGACTAATATAGAGAACCCTCAAGTCATA
>NW_013621395.1:0-906 GCF_000695525.1 Brassica oleracea var. oleracea
CATGTTTCACACTGCTCAATGGAACTCAGCTCATTCTAACCAGTCACCGTCTATGCAATCTATCCAAATATGGGCTCACCTGCATGGAGTGCCTCTGGATCTCCGTCACCAGAAGGGGCTTAGCTTGGTAGCTGGACTGGTAGGCGAACCTAAAGAAACTGATGATTTCACCAAAAATCTTGTTAGTCTCACTCTCTCACATGTAAAAGTTGAAGTGGACTTGACAGGACCTCTCCCTTCAGTAGTGGAGTTCAGCCGTCAGTCTGGTGAGGTTGTTGAAGTGCTTGTAACTTATCCATGGCTTCCTCCTACTTGTGCTCATTGTAAAGAGTTGGGTCATATTCAAAAGAATTGTCTTCTGATCCCACTTGCTACAAAAGACCCAGCTCATAAAGTCCAAACTCCTGCACAGAAAGATAAACAACAAGAAGAAAGAACTGATCCGACCATGGCTAATGCAGCTAAAAACAAAGCACCTAAGACTCCTCAAGGTGCTGTGAAACAAGTCTACAAGGCTAAGTCTCCCTCTCCAAGGAAGTTTACCCCTACTTCTTCTCTGGCTGGCTCCGCTTCTTTAGAAGCAGTTCCCCCTACCTCTGCTCTAGCGCCCACTGGCCCTTTCACCCTTAACTTGGCCTCATCTGAATCTGTGATCCCTCCTCCCTCAACCCTTCCTAGCCTCCCACCCCCTGGCCCTCCAAAACACAACTCTACCCCCTCATCACCATTGACCCTTGCTTTACCCTCCCTCTTTAAACCTAATAACCCGTCATTCCACTTCACTCCTGAACCTCTCCAAAAGCCTGCTCTAAAAAAATCTCGATCAAATCCATCTATAGACTCAACCATCCAGACCTCACCCACCTCTCAAAGTTCCCCCTCCTCCTCTTTTGTTGTCCCTGTCCC
>NW_013621396.1:0-906 GCF_000695525.1 Brassica oleracea var. oleracea
CCCTTCTCAAGCCCGGTGTTGCTGGTGAAGAAGAAAGACGGGAGCTGGCGGTTCTGCGTCGATTACTGTGCTCTCAACCGTGTGACAGTGGCCGACAAGTATCCGATACCTATGATCGACCAATTGTTGGATGAGTTGCACGGCGCGCAGGTGTTTTCCAAATTGGATCTCAGGTCAGGATATCATCAAATACTCGTGAAGACGGAGGACGTGCCTAAGACTGCGTTTCGGACTCATGACGGCCATTACGAATTTCTCATCATGCCGTTTGGGTTGTCCAACGCACCAGCGACGTTCCAGTCCCTTATGAATCAGGTCTTTCAACCCTTCTTGAGACGGTTCGTTCTGGTATTTTTCGACGACATCTTGGTGTACAGTCGAACGAAGGAGGAGCATAAGGAGCACTTGGAGTTAGTGTTGAAGGTTCTAGCGGATCAGTAACTCTACGCGAACCTGAAGAAGTGCCAGTTTGGTTGCGCTCAGGTGGAGTACTTGGGGCATATCATTTCTGGAAAAGGGGTGGCGGTTGATCAGGAGAAGGTTCGTGCGATGTTGGAATGGCCTATACCCAAGAATGTGAAGGAGCTTCGCGGGTTTCTTGGCCTTACGGGCTACTATAGGAAATTCGTGAAACACTATGGCAGCATTGCTCGGCCAATGACTGTGCTCTTGCAGAAAGACCAGTTCGCTTGGAATACGACTGCGACTACGGCCTTTCAAGCGCTTCAAAAGGCAATGACTACGGTGCCAGTACTCGCGATGCCTGACTTTGACGCTCAGTTTGTGGTGAAGTCTGATGCATCCGGAGTAGGATTGGGAGCAGTACTGATGCAGGGAGGGCAACCTATTGCATTTTTTAGTCAGGCCCTTACGGAGAGACAGCGCTTGAAATCAGTCTATGAAAGG
>NW_013621397.1:0-906 GCF_000695525.1 Brassica oleracea var. oleracea
CCTATTCTACACCTCAAAATGAATCTGTGATACAAGGTGCATAGCTCAGAACCGAGTAAGCCGGTATAAATGTTTTCTGAAGTGTGGATCTCAGCCTCTTTTACCTCTTATCTCAAAATATGACACTTTCAGAGTCCTTTCTGAGCTTCACGAACAGAGTTTAGCGATTGAGTTCAACAGATCAGGTTCCATTCATCAAAAAGTTTGAAACGAGTTGTGTTCTCAGAGGTGATCTCTGCTAAGGTTTAGGTTTTGTCGTCGAATACAATTTAATTATGCACATTATTATGTGGCGATTTGATTTAAATTATTTTGCTTCTTTTTGGTTGGTTGTGTTTGCTTAATTAATTAATGTTCGTCTCTATTGGAATGCAGATAAAGATCTAGAGTTACGGAAGCACACTCTGAGATCAACGCAGTAAGGTTGTCCTAGAGACAAACAGAGAGAGAGAGAGAGAGAGAGAGAGGTTTTGAAGAGGTTTGTTGTTGTCTGATTTTTTTTGTTTTGTGTTTATGTTCGTTTAATATTTAGCAAATTCTTCTCTTTTGAAAGGTGTGAAACTTAAATCAGGGCCAAAAATACATTTGTTTGTGGAATGGACTATGCAGATGGAGTATTACTTCGATGGGTTGCTCTTCTTTTATAGCAGCTGAAATCAATTATAGAGAAACCAACACTAGAGTTGTTTAAATTTAATTCAGTATGGAAACTATCTGAGCACGACGATGACATTGAGATACTGACTCATGAAGAGAGAGAATGCTTGAGAAGAATCTGACTGAATATGAACAGCAGCTTGGTTCTTGGCAAGAGCCTCCAAATCTATTCTTCGCTTCTTCTTATTCTTTTTCGGAAGGTTACCAGATTGGTTTACACAATTTTCAATATGTATCTGTTTCATTATT
>NW_013621398.1:0-906 GCF_000695525.1 Brassica oleracea var. oleracea
AAGGATCTTGCTATCTTAGCTAATGAATCAGAAGATACATTTTCAGTACGAGGAATAAAAACAATCGAGAACTCAGTGAATCTATTCTTTAGCTTCATCAACTCCTTTAGCTCAGTGGAAAATTTAGGCCATGCTCCGGGATCTTGAGTCATCGAGACTAGATCCTTACAATCAATGCCAAAAACCTGACAAGTCGATAGATGTAGCATGCACTCCATTTCCCATGAATGGGCATTGAGCTCCAAGTGAAGTGGTGAGATTCTTCGCCGTTGGTTCCTTGCTCCAAATAACTAAGTTTGTCCTCTAGAGTTTATCCATGTTCATCCACAGCCATTGAAGAGTGCGTCATGTGTCCATGATCCATATATCATACATCTCTCAAAGATTGTCACTTGTTCATGATGTTGTATTTCCACTGGTTCTTCCTGTTTACGATTACTTGTTTTATCAAGTTAAAGTATGTTTTTTAGACTATTTCAGATATTTATCAAGTTTTACATGTTTTAGGTGCAAGTGAGAAATTAGGAATGCAGAACTGTGCATATGTGTCGTAAGTTTAGCAATGACTGTAAGACTTTCCTTCCATGGATTGAGATCAGCTCTGTACACAAGATAAAAAATTGAGTGAGATTAATTTTCAACGAGGGAGTATGTTCCACAGAAAATTTGTGAGAGACAATATTCCCTAGCAAATTTGCGAGGAAAAATATTCTCTCCCTTGCAAGAAAGTTGTGAGCTTTTTTTTGCGAGTATTGATTAGCGAGGAAAAGGTCTTCCTTTGTAATTTTCTTGCAAATGGTATTTTTTTCTTGTAGTGAGACTTCTGATGCCATCTGTTAAATCTGAACATTTTACTGAAGCTTGGTCTGTGTACCTATTCAGTACGAGGAAAAGGCAGTTATCCTT
>NW_013621399.1:0-164 GCF_000695525.1 Brassica oleracea var. oleracea
ATTGCACATAATATATCTAAGAAAGTGACCAACTCATGCATACAATGTCCAATCTCCATTGTTTTACCCTTTTCCCAAACATACAGGTTACACAATCACTTCCCAATGTCAAACCCAACTCCCATCTCTCACCAAAAGATCCCAAGAATACTTTGCACATAAAA
>NW_013621399.1:288-653 GCF_000695525.1 Brassica oleracea var. oleracea
TTTATCTATTAATTCCAATAAGATTATCCATTTAAACACAAAGAGTCTATTCTTTTCCTTTGAACTTTTCATGCTTCCAAACCATAGTCACCACACTCATCCCCACCTATAGCTAGACAATAGAGTGATTAATCTAGCAAGAATGAAGACCAAGCATTGTCGTTCCCGATACTCTCAACATTATGCACATGTAAGGCTTTCCGAAAAAAGCCTCACTCATCAAATAATGAAAGCTCAAAAGGAGGGAAGGATTTTGGGAATGGTGTACCACTACAAGAAAACAGCGGTATTCTGACGGACATTCCGACGGAAAATGAAATCCTCGGAATATCCCGAGGAATTTCCGAGGAAATTCCGAGGAAACA
>NW_013621399.1:680-906 GCF_000695525.1 Brassica oleracea var. oleracea
TTCAAGGCTCGAAGCATACAAGTGTTTTTGAGAGGTGCATAAGCTACTCAGGTGCAAAGTAATGTTTTTTACAAGACATTTCAAATCATTGCTCCCAATGCAAGTAAATGCAACCTATATGCTCTAGATTCTCCTAGAAGTGCAAATGATGCAAACTAAATGAATTTTTTTTTTTATGAAAATATATATGTATAATGCAATGCATGAGACTCAAAATCATCAAAGC
>NW_013621400.1:0-906 GCF_000695525.1 Brassica oleracea var. oleracea
TTGAATTGAAATATGCAATATATTAGAAGCTATGGTTTTGTATGTCTATACTTTCTATGTTACTATTAAAATCTACTATTTTTTCCAACGTTATATATCCCATGGTCAATTTCACTTTCACATGAATCTATAAGTTTGGATGCTGCTAACTGTCATTTGTTAATTCGCTGTGTGTTAATCTCTAGAAGAATCTGGAATTTCTCTTCTAAGTGTGTTGGACATGTTTCGTTTCCATTCATTTAAAGAATTTAAAGAATTTGAAACTAATTGTGGTCTAAGAGGTGAGCTTAACTCTGGTAAGTTCTGACGTTCTTATAATATGATGGTTTTATCTGTATTGAGGCTGGAAGCTTATCTTTTGTTTATGTTCAATTTTTTCTGAATTTCATTCAGAGGAAGAGGAAATAACCATGGATGGGTCTTAAAATGGTAGGTTTACTTTACTGTGTTAAAGTTTGTTTTGTGGCATTGTTACGCTATTATATTGACACTATTATTTAGATTTGGAAAAATCCAACGCCACTGGGCTGAATGATCAAAAGCCCAACCTTGAAGCTGATGAATCTCAGTTAGATTACGAAGATAAATCTGACTCTTGACTCTGATGAGGTAGATTTTAACTACGTTTAAGTAGTGCAACGTTTATTTATTTTTATTTTTTTGATGAGTTGTGAGTAGCATAGACTCACTTAATTTGTTGAGAGCCATGATCTTGATACTGATTTCGGAAATGTGAGGCATGTTTTCTTTATTTAGTTTTAGATGGGTTCAAATGATGATAAGTCAGAAGAAGAGGAGGAGGAAACAACAGTAAAGGTATTTTTCTAAAAAAATGGCCTTTTGCACTGAGAGCTTACACACTTTTTTGCTTTGGATCAATAATGTAAGGAATAAAGAAAAGGTGGA
>NW_013621401.1:0-906 GCF_000695525.1 Brassica oleracea var. oleracea
TAGCAGCCAACGACAATTTAGAGAGACCTTCTCTACAACCACTGTAACGTGTCTGATTCACCGCATTTAAAATTTCATAAAACTTTTTTGCATTTATATTAGGTTCTTCATCTTCATCATGAGCTACGAAAGCATCAGCTACCATATCATGAACCCTATCATAATCTACCATCTGCTCCTCCTGATGGTAACTATGTTCATTATGCAAAGGATGATCAACTGGTTCTTCCTGAAAATTGCTATTACTACTACTAGCTTCATTCTGATCATAATTATAACCTTCTCCATGTTAAAACCAAATATTGTAATTTAGCGTGAAACCTCTATTTATTAAATGCTTCCAAATATTTTCACGATTTGCCAGTTTCGAATTGTTGCATTTCCGACAAGGACAGAACATCTTACCACTTTGCTTCCAAATATTTTCACGATTTGCCAATTTCGAATTGTTGTATTTCTGACAAGGACAGAACATCTTACCACTTTCTTGGGGAGCGGTGTGGAATCTGCTTGATGCATAAATGTCTCCAGCCCCGCAAGGTATTCTTTCGTCACTATAACGTTAGCATCTCTATGCATATACATCCACCTCCGCAACTCGAAAATATCCCTGGAGCCCGACATTTTTTTTTCTTTCACGTTTTTTTTTCTTGTTGGTGTGTTTAAAATGATGTTCAAACATCCATATTTATAGGAAATTTCCAAATCTGGTAGCTGTAATTTTGCTAGGAATTCACGACGAAATTTAGTTAGGTGGCCGAAAAAACGTGTTACAACTACAAAGTTGGTGGATTCAAAATTTCTTCGCTAAGTAGACGTAAAATATTTCCTCGTAAAGTACACGCTACATTTACGTCAGGTTTACGAGGAAAGCGTATTTCCTCGTAAAAGCCACGTGACATTACA
>NW_013621402.1:0-905 GCF_000695525.1 Brassica oleracea var. oleracea
GTCTGTAGCGTTTGCAGTGATAGGAGTTACTGGTGAAGATACCGGAGCTTTGCAGAGAATCATTGCTTCTCTGTTCAGGAGACGTTCATGAAGTTCAGGAAAGGAAATCGTGGTGTCTCTACCATGTATAGCATCGATCTCGGACTTGTAATCTTCAGGTAAGCCGTTGAGAACATATTCAGTGATGTCTTCAGGGTCCATCTGCTTTCCAAGTTGCGCCAGTTCATCGGTTGTGACTTTGATGCTCCTGAGATACTCAGAGATTGTTTTGGTACCTTTAGCAGATGACTGGATTTGGAGTTTGAGTTGTCGTATGTGACCACGGGTGGGATTACCGAAGGTTTGAGACAGAAGATTCCAGATTTCAGCCGTTGTGGTAGCGCTAGAAACGAGCGGCTGTAGTGGGGTGGAGATGGCTCCAATAAGAGAGCTGTAGAGAAGTCGGTCCTGTCTCCTCCATGGAGTGTACGCCGGATTGGCTCCAATCTGGCCTTCGGGATTAGTCGCAGTGGGTGGGACAGCAGCCGTAGCTTCAAGGAATCCATGGAGTTCAAGACCTTCTAACAGAGCACAGATCTGTTTGCTCCACATTAGGTAATTGGTATTTGTCAACTTTGTGATGTTAGACATATTCACCGTAAGCAAGGTACTTGCTGGATCTCTCGGGTTGAAGACTGTGGTAGTCTCAGCCGAGGATGAGGGATTGGAACTTTCAGTAGCCATTGAGAACCCAAAAGAGAATTGAGAAACAGAGGTTGAGAAGAGTTAGAGAAGAAGACGCAGAGAGGCGGAAGAAAAAGAGGAATAAATTAAAAAAAAAAAAAAATTAGGTCTAGATCTTTTAGGGCTCTGATACCATGATGAATATGGAATTGTATATATTCACAAAGAGCAGTGCTCTAGCT
>NW_013621403.1:0-905 GCF_000695525.1 Brassica oleracea var. oleracea
GCCCCCGAAGAAATCGACGCGTCGTTTCGACTTCTCGCGATAACCGGGCCAAACTCAGATCGAATCAACGGTCGAAATGAAAACCGGATCTAACCAAACAAAACCGGTTTGACCAAGAGTCGATTAAACCGCCTGATAAAATGAGAAGTATATGACGATGTCTCGCGATGTGCCGATCAAGCAACGTGCTTTCGCGACGATACGTCTGTTCTTCCAAACCATTAACTCTCCAAATTCATCGAGTTCGACAGAACGTCACTCACCGATGAACTACGGGGACTTAATGTAGAGGATGGATTTGACCATCCCTAAAGGCCTGGAGAACGGACGGCCCAGCCCGAACAGGACGTAACGACGGTTCGACGCGACGGCTCAGGGCGCCGGTCTCTCGGCGTGGCGCGAGGTAACTTTCGGTCAGCTGCATTTTAACTAAATGACTCCGCGAGGCCCAGGAAGTTAAAAGCCCATAAAGACGACGCAAACTAGGTCACAGGAAAACACCAAGTCGACTATAAAAGAGAGGAGGAGATGCAACGTAGAAGGGATCCGAAAATACTCATACATACTGGACGGCTAGATTAGGGTTTTTACCTTCGTTATCTCGCCGTACTGTATCTTTCCGACAAAGCTCCTCGAGTTCCAGTCGCTTTTCCTTTACGCATTCCCTTTCCTTGTAACCTACGAAACGCTTTTCCGACCATCAATAAGACGTCTTTGCTAAACCCACATTTAAAACCGAACGTTCTCTCGTTCAGTACCGTTTCCTGTTCGAACAGTAGTGCCTGATTTTGGGTAAGAAGCAAGGATTATATCAGTGTCCTGCGGTTGAAAACCCCTCTGGAAATTGAGAACGCCTTAGGAGGGTGTTGTAATAATACCAACATCCTTGATATTTACAAAGCTTC
>NW_013621404.1:0-905 GCF_000695525.1 Brassica oleracea var. oleracea
GAAAGGCAATCTACTATGAAGGTCTCCTTACAGCACCGAGCATAGGATTTGAGGGGAGTATTAAAATATTGGAACTAAATGTCCCAATGCATGGATTTTCAACCCTAGCTGTCGCCATATTCAATGTTTGTCTTGGCAACGACAAGGAAGCGAGCAAAGTGTTTCAGCTGTTCGCAGCATATCACCATGACCTTCGATCGGATGATACTTGTGAAATGGGAGAATCCATAGAGAACCAATTGAAAGCCTTTGGAGCGGAAGACCTGAACTGCAACAAATATGGGGAATCTTTCAAGTTCCCGGATGATGGTGTTATCAAGACACCTAGGTGCGTGTATGGCCATGATTACGCAGACAACTTAGAAGGTGATTGCAAAAACTGCAGGCTATTTTGGATTTGCGTCAACACTGCAAAAACTCTGGTTTTCTCCTATGTCATTTATGTTTTAACATCTGTCGTTTCCTCCCAAATGTAGTTCCTCGATCCCAATACTACATATAATTTCTGTTGGAACAATACCTTTGCAAATTTAAAAAACTAATTCATAACTAATTCATAGGTTATAACACGTTTACAGCAGATGTTGAGATACCAAAATACAAGCTTGCAGGACAAATTAAACATCTCTTCACATATTTAGAAACCCGTTAATGATGTCTTCCTCTATTTCTGCATTTTTGCCCAAATCACTCAGGAGGTGCGAGATGGTTTTCTTCAATTCCATGATAGTCCGCTTTTGTTCAGAAATTTCGTCTCTAGCTTCAATCAGAGCTTGCTTTTGCCATCCGAAAGGTTCTTCCTCATCGATCCATTGGAAAAACCCACAATCAAATGGACTCTACAAGATAAACGAAATAAAAACCCCTTCGATAAATAACAACACAATACTACTATTCTACCTTCC
>NW_013621405.1:0-658 GCF_000695525.1 Brassica oleracea var. oleracea
AAAGAGACCCACTGAGCCGTGCTCCTTCTGAATCTCAGCACACACTTCATCTAGAGATGGAAGCTCCTTGTTCCTCAGTATGTGCCTAATAAGGTCATCATACCCTGGGTTGAGAGTGAGCAGCAAGGCAAAGACCTTATCTTGCTCCCTTCTTTCATGTAGAACATCCGGATCAACTGTTGCGGGTCTGAGCATCTCTAGTTCAGCCCATAGAGACCGGAACTTCCCAAAATGAGCATCAAAGTCTGTGTCCTCTTGACTTAGAGAATTGATTGCTCCTTTTACTTCATACACCTTGCTGATGTTGGATTTGTTGGCATACACCTTCTTGAGAGTATCCCACAGCTCCTTGGAAGTTTCACAGAATGCATAAGCCTCTTGGAGAGAAGGGGCGAGGCTATTCTGGATGATAGACAACACCATGAGGTCCTCCTGACCTTTCTTCTTATCCCCAGCATCCGCAACCACCACTTCTTTGCCATCCTCTCCTAGGACGGTGTTCTTGGTGGGGCGGCCTTCTTCAACAATCTCCCAAAGACCTCTGCCTCCGAGAGCTGTTTTGGCAAGTCTTGCCCATGTCAGGTAGTTAGGACCCTTGAGAGTAACTGGTATCATCACCATCTTTGGGTTCTCGGAGGTATCCATCAAGAGAGAAAGA
>NW_013621405.1:734-905 GCF_000695525.1 Brassica oleracea var. oleracea
AGAAATAAAAGTTTTGGATGAACTTTGCTATTTTTGGCAAATTCTGGAAATGAGATTGAAGAACACCTCAAGAACAGGATGAACTTTGCCAAAAATAGAAATAAAACACAGAGAGTTCGCGGAAGAAAAAGAGATTTAGGTCTCAAGAGCACAGCTGCTCTGATACCATGA
>NW_013621406.1:0-904 GCF_000695525.1 Brassica oleracea var. oleracea
ACACTGTATGTCTTCTCCTTTCTGAATTGGAAATTCAACTTCCTCATCATGAATTTTAACTTCACCATGATAAACATTATAGACTGTCTCCATAGATAATTCGTCATCATAGACATCGTAGACGGGCTCGCCGGCGAAGTCTTTGACCTGATCAAAACAATTCTCCATATTTCCTTTATGATGCCATGATCTTACAGAAAAAATGTGTTGAAATTGAACGGTCATAGTTCCTTGCAAACAGACTGTCATCAATGACATTACTTTCCTTATCATCTTCAAAGATCTGCTCTTCACAACAAGACAATCCTTGAGCATGATTCTGTGTTTGGAGAAGATTGTCAACATGTTGCGCAAATCATTCTGAAACTCGGCTAGTACTCCCTTTAACACCACGTTATGCTCCACTAGTAGCAGCTGTTGAAGGTAATTCTCTTTTGCGGCATGATTATGATCCTTTGTCTCTGATACCTGTTCAGCTGAATATTGGATAAACAGAGAAAACAATCAACACGAGATTGGATTCTCTGACGACTCGGATTTATACTCGAAAGAGATTGTATTCTTCCTTCATTGCTTTCTTCATAATTTCGAGAAGTGTCATGCGGCAGCTGTTGTTTAATTCTCAACCTGAGGTTCCAAACCCTCTCCATATACAGTCTAGGTAACTCCAACTTCATACCTAAAATAAACACACAATAAAACACAATAAAGATCAATAACCAATGTCATATACAATAAAATAATGTCTTTTAATACTCTATCAATCTCAGTAAACAATAGAGAGCACCAAACCCAAATGAATCAATCGCTACAAAAACCCGAAATGAAACAAACAAATAACAAAGCTAAGAAACACAATTCTGATCTTAATACGTTATAACACTTCGGAGTACTATTGCAATAG
>NW_013621407.1:0-904 GCF_000695525.1 Brassica oleracea var. oleracea
TTTTTTTTTTAATCCCTCTTATCATTTTTCATATTGAAACAATACTCTTAACTCATCTGTTTTTACCTTTCTTGTCATTTGTAGGTGGCTGAGCCTGCGACTTAACTCGAGGAGGTGCATGAAATATTGTTATATTATCAAAAGCACTATGGAAAGAATATAGATCCCACCTGAAAACACAACTCGGACGACTAACCTCGCCTCCTTGGCTTCCCCAATACATTGCTTTAAAATATACCACGCATTTTTCCAAACATGTCATGCACTCTCGAGAAGTTATGTCGGGCATGCATTGCATCAACATGTATACATTTGGAAATTCCGTGAACTCGGCTTTTACAGCACCGAAGTACTGAAGTAGCGAGGAAGTATTAGAATCCGTGGCAACCTTGATAGTCCGATTAACTGTTGCTTCCCACTGTTTACTGAAAAGGTCATGTTCTTGGATGGTTCGATACTGTTTGGATTTGGGTGAATGTCAGCAGGTCGAAGCTCGAGTTTCTGGAAAGCTGCTTGGTTTGAGGAACGTACAAGACAAGAAACATGGTCGTCTACAACGTCTTTGTCCCACTGGAACGAATCCATGTGATATGGACACTCTTTCTGTATATCCTGAATCACTTTTTGGACACAACTAATACAAGCTTTCTCAGCGCCTCTTGCACAGAAGACAAGAGCTTGAACTTTGTTGGGATTTTGGCCGAGTGAATCGTTGTAGAGTCCACCGTTGGCAACGACTTTTGAAGCAAGAGTAGAGAAGAGATTGTTACGGTTCTGAGCGTAGGTGCTGTTACTGTTGAATAAGCTTCCGGCACACCCGACGGCATGAACGAGTTCAAGGTTTAAAAGGACAAGAAGAAGAAAAGAAGCCAGGAAAATCATCGAAGCAAAGCATTTCTCCATT
>NW_013621408.1:0-289 GCF_000695525.1 Brassica oleracea var. oleracea
ATGCTGCACATGTGAGATTGTATGGGACAACTCCTTTGAACGTGTGCTCTTGTGAGTTTATCATCAACTTTCGCATCATGTTAGTACCGGGACGGCCAAGCCGGTTATGCCATAAAGTGAAATTGTCGCAGGCATTAGCCTCGATCATACTGACCTTTGCATAGTATAGGCCAGTAGACATTGCAGGTAAGGTTTCTAAGATCCTTTTATAGCCTTTGGTGATCGAAATTATGTTGAGGAATTCTTTATTTCCTTCTTCCCATGTTTCAAGATGGAAACCGTTCAATCT
>NW_013621408.1:566-904 GCF_000695525.1 Brassica oleracea var. oleracea
AAAAGCAATAAAACAAGTCGTATCAAAAATTTTAGTCTTTGAGACAATCAGAAGTCTCAAAGTCCATCAGGTCATCATTTGCAACATCGAATTCTTTATCAGCCTCATATCCGGAGTCATGTACCAATGAGCCTCCGGGTTCTTCTCCTTAAGACTTTCTTGGTAGAGCTCACATAAGTGCTTAGGAGTTCTACAATTCTTGGCCCAATGGTTGCTCATCCCACATCTGTGACAAACGGATTTGGTCGAGTAAGACGGTTTGGATATACCACCTCGACCTCTTCCATAACTACCTCGGCCACAGCCGGGATTGGAACCACGACCACGGTTATTGTGGT
>NW_013621409.1:0-612 GCF_000695525.1 Brassica oleracea var. oleracea
GGTCGAGCTGCTCGCTGTGGGTGTTGTGGAACGTTGTTGGCTCCATTTGCGTTCGCATCATCTTGAGGTTGCCTCCCATATCAATATCCAATCTCTGCAAGTGAGCATGTTGCTCTTCTTCTCTTCTCTTTCTAGCACACTCTCTCTCTAAATCTCTGATGTCCGCAACTCTGGGAACTAGGTTTGATGGACCCCTGCTCCTCAAGTTCATACACCTGAAAGTTAAAGGGAGGTGAAGAAGGAGAATCAGTAACAAAAGAAAAAAATAAAAATGACTTAGTCTGAAGCAAGTGACCAAATCTCAATGTTCAAATCTTCTCAGAATTTGGCAGGCTCCTAAGACAAATGATGTAGTATAAAAAATTGTCGAACCAATTCTAATGGATTTCAAAGCACCGAGAATGCAAGTACTCACTTAATCTAAGTGCAACCGGTGATTTAAAAGATTTCTAAACTAATGATTAATGCTAATGCAGTTGGAGAATAATAAAAACGATAAATGAAGTAACTTTCTTGACTAAGAGAAAACAGAACTCATGGGCATAGGGATTAGACCTTGGGTGATCAAGTTTCGAACTAAGGATGACAAACGATCAATCAAACTATCAACCT
>NW_013621410.1:0-904 GCF_000695525.1 Brassica oleracea var. oleracea
GATAGACTAATAAATATACAGACTAACAGCAAAAACTGAAAAAATGACCATATACGAACTCAAATCAGTAAGAAGCTAAAAGTTAACACAATCACCAGAATCTAAGTCATCATAAATTGCAAAATAATGAAACCTCCACTTGCGTGCTTTCTTTTTGGTTGCTTAGACAGATTTTGTCAAGATCCCAAAAACTGAGTAAAACAACCTTTTGGGGCTGACAAAGAATAAACTCATGATCAGCCTCTTATACCATTCCTAAGAGAACATGGGGGCTTAAGTAAATAATAGTGAAAATAATAAATAAATAATCTGAATAAACAACAGAGAGAAAGAAACTTAACTCACTAATAGAGCAGTGTGATGGAAGAGATTGGTGAGGATGAGACATGGGTACTCCCTCTTCGTAACAGACAACACAATGTCACCAAAAGATTTTAAGTTTTTTTAATACAAATCTGTGATCTCTATAATATCTAATAGATCCACTTACACTTAGATTTACGTGTTTGTCAGTGTAAAGGAGACCTGAAGTTGGCATGCAAAATATTGTCCGTCAGCTCTTGTATCCGATTAACTGGAAAACAAAATGAAGTGGTTATACGATATGCAATGTGTGAGATAATAATGGTTTTAGTCGCTGGGAACACATACTCTTGTCACCAATCACCACATGAGAACTTCTATTTGCCATTACCATCGATGTATCCATTCTTAACCCTCATCTCCCTCCTATTACAATAATAATCACATGTTAAATCAAAATCTATTTAGTTCAAACAATTTTGCATCTTATGTGTGAAATGAATATAGCTATTCAATGATGGTCGACTTAGATTTGCATCTATGGACTGAAACACAGATTGATCATCAAAACTTGTGAACATCATTACTTGATTAGTTTCTT
>NW_013621411.1:0-904 GCF_000695525.1 Brassica oleracea var. oleracea
CTATTTAGTGGCCAAGAACACGGATTGCAAAGTTTAATGGATCCGACAATCCAACATTAAGGGGAGAAAATAATAAGCTGGTAACAGAAACATAATGGCATCGACCATCATTGTCTTGGCAAGATCCTCAGACTAAAGAATGTGAAATAGACGTCCAAAGATTATACATTTACAAAGCTAGCTAATCAAATGTCAGACACATTTGATGACCCGAAAAAGAATGACTAAGTCATATATAAACCAGCTTGTAAAGCACCAACTAAATTGATGTCCAAGAGAGACACATTCAAGTTGCTACAGAGTCTATACAAGATAGACCAATAAGTTCTAAAAGATAAGAATCCTCGGAAACAAAAGAGAAAGGTGGATAGAATGATAAAACAAATCCGAGGTCAAGGAAACCATACCAGACATAGAGATAAGGCCGGCCGGCTCCAAGGTACATGTAACAAACAATGTAGCTTGGGACGCCAAGCTCCAAAGTATTAAAGGTCCTTGATAATAATAAAATCTCAATCGATTATATCATGTCTGGAACATAATGAAACACAATAAGGAATGTCGACATAAGATGATACAAGGTAGCACTTGAATTTATGAATATAAGCGATGATCATGAACCCACGTCAATATAAGAGTGCGCACTCGTAGAACAGATTGAATGAAAACGTGGGGTTAAATAGTTTAAAGAAGAGATGCGTATTTGGCCATATGATTAAGACGCCATATGATGTTAAAACCAGTGGATATAAATGGGTCTTGTGAGGAATAGAAATCGTGCTAATGTTGCACAAGGATTCTCACAAAGACCAGTAATAGATTATGAGGAGATATACTCTCACGTGGTGGATGCAACAACTTTTAAGATTTCTCATAAGTCTGGCTATATAAGAGAGAAAATTAG
>NW_013621412.1:0-103 GCF_000695525.1 Brassica oleracea var. oleracea
GGGTTTTCTTCAAGTAAGCAAGATCAATGGAGGCTGGAGCATGATCTCGAGGTCCGAAATCTATCCCAAATGCTTCCAAGATCGGAGTAATGAAGCTCCCGAT
>NW_013621412.1:222-374 GCF_000695525.1 Brassica oleracea var. oleracea
GCTTCCCTTCCTCAAGAATCGGGAGAAGTCCAAGAGCCAGAAGTTTGAGCTCATCATCGTTTGCTCCGCTCGGTTCCCTCCGTGAGTAAAAGGTGTGAGTAAGAGCCTTGTGGGCATATCTCACTCCCGGGTTAGAGATGTCATTGCTCTTG
>NW_013621412.1:616-904 GCF_000695525.1 Brassica oleracea var. oleracea
TTCCGTAGCTCATATCAAGTAGTGACTCCATGCCCATGTTCCGGAGAATCATTCTCACATCTTCATAGATCCCAAGCGTACGAAGAGCCTCAACATCTAGAAATCTCATCGGGCTCCATTTGACGTCATCACAAAGGCGCTCATAGAGTTGCGCTGAAGTCGGTTTGCTGGTTGGGGGTACTCTCTTCCGCTTCTTAGCTGGCTTGGGAGCAGGTGTTTCCTCCTCCTCACCAGTCTCAGTTCTAAGACCCTCTTCTATCATCTCTTCGATCTCTGCCTCCAATGTCG
>NW_013621413.1:0-904 GCF_000695525.1 Brassica oleracea var. oleracea
TCTATATTAAAATGTAAATCTATCTTAAAATATAAAATTATTAGTAATTTTTAAATTTATAAGTAATTAGAAAGTATAAGAAATAGAAATACACAATATAAAGAAAAATAAATAATAAGTAAATATATAATATAAGTAAATACGCAGTTTAAAAATGGAAAATTACATTAAGATTTAAAAATATATCTTAAAATTTAAAATATAGATATTACGTAAATAGAAAGTATAACAAATGGAAATATACAATTTAAAGAAATGTACATTAAGTTTTAAACATCTATTTTAAAATGTAAAATAAAGATATTAAGTAAATAAAAAGTACAAGAAATAGAAATACATATACAAGAAAATAAATAATAAGTAAATAATGTAAATATATAATATATGAATTATATATAATAATAATAAGTAAATAGACAAATTTTTTTAAAAAAATGGAAAAAGTTCATTAAGCATTAAACATCTATCTTAAAATATAAAATATATAATATAAGTAAATACATAATTTAAAAAAATGAAAAAAGTATATTAAGATTTAAATATCTATTTTAAAATATAAAATATAGATATTACGTAAATAAAAAATATAAGAAATGGAAATAAACATTTTAAAAAATGGAAAAAATACATTAAGATTTAAACATCTATCTTAAAATGTACATCTACCTTAAAATGGTAGTAAATTATATAAAAATAGAAATACCACATTAAACAAGAAAAAAATGTATAGTTTTACATCAAGAAAGTCTTTAGAAAATTCATTATTCCATCAACATCGAACTCACACTATCAAGGAAAACTTCAAAGCACTCGAGCAAAAAAATGGTTCCACCATTAACTTTTGCCATCCCAAAAAACTTTAATGACCTTGAAGGAGATTTTTTATAACAACGAACGTTTTGTT
>NW_013621414.1:0-904 GCF_000695525.1 Brassica oleracea var. oleracea
ATAATATTTACACAAAGAAAGATAATGTAACAACATAAGTTTTTTTTCAAATGAAGAGTCTCTCTCAAAGTGAGAAACATGAGATTATAAAAATATTCTTCAAAATATTGATTTGCCTCTTCATTGATCTAAAATCCCTCACAAGAACTGTCAAAACCAAAAGCTTTTATTCTATCCACTTAAACAAATAATTCAACCAATCAAATTGTTAAATTAACATGCCATTTCTATTAATAAATTATAGAAACACTAATAAATATGAAAAATAATATATATAAATATATATATATATATATATTCGAAATTTCATTATTTTAAATAGACTTACTTTTTTAAAAAAAAACTAACAGATAAAATCATTTAACGGAGTTCACATGATAAATAGATTAAATCCTTAAGAAAATAGAAGTCAACAAACCAAAACAAAAATCTTAAAACACTAAAAGCTCTAAAAAATTATATATGTCAAAATAAAATATTATAAATATATAACTAATTAATTAATAATGATCATAAAAATTATAATTATACATCTGTCACAAATATTTGTTTTTGTTTGTTGAGTTTTCAAAATCCATGCAAATATGGCTTCAAATGGTGACACAGATAAAAATTACAGATCAAACAAATACCGCATATCAAAAAAACATATACAAATCAGTGCTTATACATAGTTTATCAAACAAATTTATTGAACCATATTTGTTAAAATTCTTACAAATTTAAAATGATGTAAATTAAGTAAATAAAAATACAAGTTATTATTATATATATATAAGTAAAAAAATGAATTACAACATGTATAAAGTAATTTTTATAGACACATATTAATTATTTTATCTATATTACTTATTATAAACAATAAAAATAAAACAAAAATATGTTTTCTGTTAATATAAACATT
>NW_013621415.1:0-903 GCF_000695525.1 Brassica oleracea var. oleracea
CATAGAAGTAAAACAGAGCATACAAGGAATCATGATTAAGCAAGAAGCTTATGCTCGACGAATTTTAGAAGAAACAGAGATGGATAGTTGTAACTCAGTCTACGTACCAATGGAGTTCGGATTACATCTCTCGAAGGCAATGGATGAAACAGAGATAAATGCAAGCGAATACAGGAGAAGAATAGGATGTCTGAGATACTTAATGCATACTAGACCTGATATGGGGTTTAGTGTTGGCATTCTAAGTAGATTTATGCAATCACCAAGAGAGTCACATGGAAAAGCGTTAAAGCAAGTATTGAGATATTTGAAAGGGACTCTCGGTTACGGGTTAATGTTCAAGCATGGAGGATCTCAAGGACTGATAGGATATAGCGATAGCAGCCACAACACTGATCCAGATGATGGAAGAAGTACCACTGGTCATCTATTTTGCTTCGGTGACACGCCAATCTCGTGGTGCTCGCAGAAACAAGACGTGGTGGCTCTATCCTCTTGTGAGGCCGAATACATGGCAGCAACAGAAGCTGCTAAACAGGCTATCTGGCTGCAAGAGTTAATGACTGAGATCACAGGAAGAAAGCTTGGAAGAACACTGATTCGCGTTGACAACAAGTCAGCCATTGCCTTGGCAAAGAATCCGGTTCTGCATCGTCGCAGCAAACACATTCACAAACGCTTCCACTTTATAAGAGAATGTGTTGAACGGGAGCTGATCGATGTTGAACACATACCGGGAACAGAGCAACGCGCGGACATCCTGACTAAAGCACTTGCAAGGAACAAGTTCAAGGAGATGAGAGAGATGATCAAGGTTCAAGACTTAAGTGAAAATGTCTTGAAGCTTAGAAGGGAGACTGTTGGATAAGCTTCAAGAGATAGCTTAAGATTCAAGTTATCCAT
>NW_013621416.1:0-903 GCF_000695525.1 Brassica oleracea var. oleracea
TAGTAGTAGGAATGAGGATGCGAATGATCGAACCACTGTAGTTGGTAGTCGCGAGCGAATGTTGAAACGTGTGGAATTGCCTGTGTTTGATGGTGTGGATGCGTATGCTTGGTTTGCACTAGCTGAACGTTTTTTCAGGATTGGCGGTTACGATGACAGAGCTAAGCTGGAGGTAGTTTCAGTGAGTTTAGCAGGTGACGTTCTGAGCTGGTTCAATAGTGAAATGCATCGAAGAGGTTTTCGAAGTTGGATTGAGTTTAAACAGAAGCTGGTGTCGCGGTTTAGTAAAGAGAAGTTCAGAGATCCCAGTCAGCCGTTCTTTGCAGTCAAGCAGACGGGAACGGCAGCTCAGTATATCCACGCCTTTGAAGATCTTTCTACACAAGTAACTGGTTTGACAGATACACAACTGGAGGGAATTTTTATGAATGGCCTGAAACCGGAGATGAGGGAAGTAGTTAATATGTGCAAACCAGTGGATTTGGATGAGATGATTTCGTCAACGTATCAAATGGAGGACAGTGTGCTGTATAAAGTAGTTTGTCGAGAGAGACAAGCGGAGAAGAAAGACAGTTTCAAGACAGCGTCGACAAAATCATACGCGTCTTCCAAGAGCAGTTCAGGGTGGACTTTTAAACCTCAACAACCGAAACAGAACGAGACTGGAGGGCAGAAACCGCAGCTACGTTTGACTGAAGCTCAGATAGCTGAAAAGAAGCGTTTGGGGCTCTGTTTTACGTGTGATGACAAGTGGTCAAGGCAACATGTGTGTCCCAATCGAGCTCTTCAGGTTTTGACGGTTATAAATGGCATTGAAATGGAGATTTTGGATCAGTCATTGATTGAAGTTGAGGAAGAGGTTGAAGACACGGAAGCATCAATGATGGAACTATCCTTGAATTC
>NW_013621417.1:0-241 GCF_000695525.1 Brassica oleracea var. oleracea
ATGAAGGTCGTGGGTATGGGTAGGTCTAGGGTCATCCGGTTAGGTTTGGGGCTGCTAAAACCGGACAAAAATCGAAGAGGGATTTACCTGAACCGGCTCGGGAGCGACCTGGAGGGGTCGCTCTGAGTCGCTCCATGTCGCAGTAAACGCGAGCGACCTCACGTGGTCGCTGCGTCACGTCGCTCCCAGCGACAGAAAATGTGAGCGACCTCACGTGGTCGCTGCGAGACGTCGCTCCCAG
>NW_013621417.1:349-903 GCF_000695525.1 Brassica oleracea var. oleracea
GTCGCTCCCAGCTGGAGCGACCTCGTGGCGTCGCTGCGGAACCTCACTCCCACGCTCGAGTCCTTTGCCTTGACCGGATCGACGAACCACCTGAACACTACTTCAACACTTTCCCTTCTTTTTTTTCATATTTTTAGAGATATGCAATGCATGACTCAATGAAACAACATCAAAGCAAACATGATCAAATACTTGGTACCTTTTGATGTTAAAAGTTTTCAAGGCTCCTAAGAAAAATGTTGTAGTATAAATGATTGTCGAACCAATTCCAAGGGATTTCAAGCACTGAGAATGCAAGTACTTACTTAATCTAAGTGCAACTGATGATTTTAAAGGTTTTCTAAACTAATGATTATTACGAATGCTGTTTCAGAATAATAAAAACGGTAAATGAGTTGACTTTCTTAACTAAGAAAATGAGAACTCATGGGCATAGGAATTAGACCTTGGGTGATCAAGTTTCAAACTAAAGATGGCAGACGAACAATCAAACTATCAACCTTAAGCTAGACACGATTCTAAACAAACTCTATGTCTAGATGAATGTTCATTTA
>NW_013621418.1:0-402 GCF_000695525.1 Brassica oleracea var. oleracea
ATTACTTGTTTGAAAATGATGCCTTGCTTGTTTGAAATATAGAGATTTCATGAAATCCTATTCGCATGATTAAAAGCTTGGCCGTAGGATCAAAACTTCATCATATGCTAAACTTGATTCGATTACATTCCCTGGCCTATATGTGTTTTTAAACCTTGAATCATATGCTGAAAAATCTAGCAAATCCGAAACACATAACCAAATCCTAAAACTGTTTGGATTTGGCTTGGCCAAGACTATAGATGTTCATATGAACAATTGTAGGATCGTTTCTCAAAGCCTTGGCCAAATGAAATCTTAGCCAAATTTTAAGACATGATCACTTGTTTAAAACTTAAAATCTGATCATAAAATTACTCCTTGGCCGATATCTATAAGAATCCTAGAACCATTCGGATTTGG
>NW_013621418.1:501-903 GCF_000695525.1 Brassica oleracea var. oleracea
AAGGTCCCGGTTATCTGCTGGGCCACGCACAACACAATCAATATGAAAGATTCGAAAGTAATAAATCGTAAAAGAGCAAAAAGAGAACAAACAAGTCTTATTTCCGAAATCGCGTTTGAGCGTGAACAACAGGTAAGATCCTAGGCCACGAGAGCTGTCGGTATGTTCGCTAGTCTAGCCACCTAAGTTCTAACCTAGTCGAGTCGCAGCTCGATAGTAAAAACGGAAAAATGCCTAAATTGCTCTAAGTATTAAGTTTGCTCTGGTCCCTCCTCTCTTCGTCCTAGGTCCTCCTTATATACTCCTCCTTAGGTCGGTTTCCTTCTTCTTGGGCCAGATTTGTCGCGAAGCAGGTTTTTCCATATTTCCTTCTTCTTTGTGATTATCTTAGGAAATTTGACA
>NW_013621419.1:0-903 GCF_000695525.1 Brassica oleracea var. oleracea
CGCTTCGGTATCCAGAAGTCTCCCTTCATCGTCTCCGAGAATCCTTCAGTTTGGCATCTAAAAGCCTATCTTCGTCATCAGTCGACCGACCCCCGGCTCGTCTGCCTGTCTTCATGAATGTTGTCATCTCCACTTCAACGAGCTTGCCAACTCGACAACGACGATGCCATCTACGACAACCCCAAAACGGCTGCCACCAAAACATGAAATCTGATATGACACTAATATCATCAAGATAAGTGTATTCAATAACTCATTTACCACCAAAATACATACATCATTCATCACCGAAACTTATCATAGCTCATCATAATTCATCATGAATCATCATAGCTTTTCATTCATCATCATAGCTCATCATAGCTTATTAGTCATCATCACAGATCATCATAGCTTACTATTCATCGTCACATTTAATTTATTTTTATTCTTTGAGACGGCCTTTGATATGCCTTTTATTTGAAGAATGTAAATTTGAAACACAAATTAATTTCTTTTTAAAGGACGTATAATTTTTTTAAAAAAAATTATACGTGGGTGTGTGTCGTGTCAAAATATGCGTTCCTCACGGATGCAGTGGTGAAATAATCCACACTCCCGAATAAGGAGATGAAAGTCGGGCCCAGACCCGCACTGTCGGCGGTTTAATATTCAGTTAATAAGCCGAGCTCATCTCGCATGAGTACTAATCCCGATTAAACGAGATAAACCGAGCCGAGACTCGACCTCAGAAACACCCGAAAGCCAAGCGTATCTCGCATGAAGACGAACTAAAAAAAAGCGACGAGCCGAGTCTCATAATCATTCAAGGAAGCGGCGAACCCAGTCTCATAATCATTCAAGGAAGCAACGAGCTGAGTCTTATAATCATTCAAGGAAGCGACGAGCCGAGTCTAATAATCA
>NW_013621420.1:0-903 GCF_000695525.1 Brassica oleracea var. oleracea
ATATTTCAAAGAATATTAGCCCAAGGCCCATATGCATTTATCTCTCTGCCGACAACATTAATATCTATTATTTTTTCGACACTTTAGTTTTGTTTGAATAAAAAAAAAATTATCTCAATATTTGGAAGATTGCTGACGACTCAGATGCCGTCCAGAGCTACTCTCCCTTGATACTTAGATATACCTTTAAACGAAAGCTCTTTCGTAAAAATAACTACCAAAATCTAACCCTTTTTTGTTTTACGATCAGTTTTGCTTGTTGTTTCCATTGACTTTTATGTCCAATCTGTCTACGTTGAAATTGTTGTTTATGTGTTTGAAGAATATCTGAAGAGTATTATGATATATGGAAATTGCACTCACTGGCCAACAAAAAACTATAATTTACTATCTAACTAAAATTACACATTCTTTCTTCTTTTTTATTCATATCTAAAAATTGCACTCACTAACCAACTATAATTTACTATCTAACTAAATATTTTAAGGTATTATGATATATGGAAATTGCACTCACTAACCAACTATAATTTACTATTTACTATCTAACTAAACATTTTAAGGTATTACGATATATGGAAATTGCACTCACTAACCAACTATAATTTACTATCTAACTAAACATTTTAAGGTATTACGATATATGGAAATTGCACTCACTAACCAACTATAATTTACTATCTAACTAAACATTTTAAGGTAAGTATTGGAAAATATTATCCGTTATAATATTGATAGTTATTGTATGATAAATCTTTTTTCTTTAACATTCATTTTAGCAAATCCGTCTACAACTTGTCAACCGGTTTTCTCGAAGAGTATTATGATACATGGAAATTGCATTTACTAACCAACAAAAAAACTATAATTTACTATCTAACTAAAATTACACATTCTTTCTTC
>NW_013621421.1:0-903 GCF_000695525.1 Brassica oleracea var. oleracea
GCAGACTACTAGCTTTCATGTTGTGCTTTTGATATGTTTGTGAATCTGTGGAGTTTTTTTTATTGCAAACCTAATGGAAGGTCCCTTTATATTCTTTGCAGTGGTTATAAGCAGAAAAACAGTAGCCGAAAAGCAGAGGGATACAACTTCATATCGACAGGGCGAGACATTGAAACTGAGAAAAGAGAATGAGATCCTTAAACGGAAACTATCTTCGTCATAGAAGAGCCAGAAACACCTACTGCTCGGTAAAACAAAAACTTGATAGTCAAACAAGAAACCCAGCTGCCTGGTTTAAGTTTTTAGTTTTTTAATTTTCAATATAAATTTATATTTTTTAATGCTATGTGAATTTTTATTCCATAGTTTATTTTCTATTGGTTGAGTTGTGATTTGGTAAATAGTTAATGTGCTTTATTTTCTAAACCTTAAAAATAATTCTTTTTAAATTTGTGTGCATAGATTTAAAACATCATATATAATTGAAATTATATAACTATTCATACTTTACTCATATCATTTGTTGATGTTATTGTTAAGAACTAAATAATAATCTACTTATGCATTTTGGTTTAAAAATATTATCCATCACAACATATATCTATGTAAAATAAATTTTTGAATATTCTTCAAATATAAAGTAAGTTAGAAACTATTCCCTCCATTTCTTAATTTTTTTAGAAAGTATCAGCTTAACATTGTTCACACAGATTTAGAAAAAAAAATTGAATTCATTTATTATTTTATTAATTACACCTATTTGACCAATACTATTTGAGATAAATAAAATTATTTTTAGCATTAATGGATTTTGAAATTAATATTAAGATGAAAGTAAGTATAACTTTTGCATTGTAATTCTAAAGTGACATTCTTTGTTTAACAAGAAAAATGTTAAAATGA
>NW_013621422.1:0-903 GCF_000695525.1 Brassica oleracea var. oleracea
ATATATATATATATATATATATATATATATATATATATCAAACAATTAGCTTACCATGTTTTTGAAATGGACAAATATGCATCATATATGTTTTCTTGTTTCAGAATCATATTAATTTACTATATGATTTTAAAGCTGCATCAATTAATTAGCAATAATGATATGTTATACTCCTAACTTCGAAGAAACTAACAAAGTGGTTGAATATGTTGGTTCTAGGTGGCTATCGGTATTCTCGTTTGGGGAGAGCTGGCACAACAATCACCATGCCTTTGAGTCGTCGGCGAGACAAGGCCTAGAGTGGTGGCAAATCGACATCTCTTGGTACATCGTCCGCTTTCTCGAAATAATCGGTTTGGCTACTGACGTGAAGCTGCCTTCAGAGAGTCAACGGCGTCGTATGGCATTGGTTCGTTGAATGAGGATATTCGACTTATCGTCTTTATTAAGTATCATTTAAATGTCTACGTACGTTTCAAGGTTTTGGTAAGGGTAACACTTGTAATATTGTGTTATCCGGTGTTTGTTGTGTGTGGCCATGTGGGAACCAATTTGCTTAATTACGTTCGTTTTCGTGAACTTCTAATATGCGTAATGAAGTTTATCACGTTTTCTATTGTTTCTGTCATTTACATTTCGTTCATGCACATTAGTAAAAAAACTGATATAAATATTGGTATGATTGCTTACGTTTGAAAAATAATAATTTATAGTGATATACATTAATTAATAACTTTTTGCTTTGGCTCTCTGGTTTTTATAGAGAGCATGCAAGAAAATTTAACTCGAGTAACCGGAAAAAATAAGAAGCGGCCTGAGTAATATGAACTTTAGAATGTGTATGTTAATATTTTTAGTTTAGATAAGAACAAGACTTAGGTAGGGGTGAACCTTTAAATTCAC
>NW_013621423.1:0-155 GCF_000695525.1 Brassica oleracea var. oleracea
AATGTCATGCTCTTGGGATAGAGTTTAGTAAAAAAGAATTTGCTAAGGCCAACGGCAAGACTATGAGGGATAAGATGGCGGTGGATATATTTCAAGAGCTTCCTGACGCGCATGAGTTCGAAAACAAGGACAATGATGCCAACCTGGGTGCGTAT
>NW_013621423.1:207-903 GCF_000695525.1 Brassica oleracea var. oleracea
CAGAAGACTTACAGTTAAGTCGTCTGGAATGTTGGACAACCTACAGTTAAGTCGTCTGGAAAGTCTTCTGAGCAGTGATCTTTTGTAACTATATTTCGGATAATATAAAGGGCAAAACCATCTCAAATTTGTTTGGTAGTGCAATTTGACAAAGAAGTTGACACAAATAAGTTCATAACACAAATTTTTAATACATAGACTAAACCATGGACGACCTTCTGGACGATTTAATTGAAGGTCTTATGGAAGACTAAACACTGGACGACTAACTGGACGGCCTTGTGGACGATGAAGGTCTTCTGGAAGACTAAACACTGGACGGCTTACTTGAAGGTCTTCTGGAAGAAAAAACCCTGGACGACTAACTGGACGCGACTCTGGACGACTTAATTGAAGGTCTTCTGGAAGACTAAACACTGGACGACTTACTTGAAGGTCGTCCACGCCATTTCTTACATTGTGGTTTCGTATGGCCAGTTTCCTTGCATTTTGAGCATCTATAAACCATGTGTTGCTTCCGGGGTTTGCGTCCTCTCATCCTGGATAGCTTCAACCAAGATTGCCATCTTGATTTCTTCTGTCTTCCCGGACCACGCTTTTCATCCGGAAGAAAGCATGTGCGTTCCTCAACTTGTTGTCCAACACAGGAATATATATTCTCTGAGTATCCTGCAAACAGAAAATCCTTTGAGTACA
>NW_013621424.1:0-903 GCF_000695525.1 Brassica oleracea var. oleracea
CAAGTGGATCCCGTTTGATACCTCAAAACAGTTTGTCTTTTAGGGTTGAAACAAAGAAAATATTATGTTTTCTTTGCACTTAGGCTAAGAGTTGTTCATTTCCTAATCCATCCATCCATCCACACCCAACCATATCCATTGTACTATGCTTCGTCAGTCCATGATCCATCTACCAAACAAATATTCAAGCTTAGGACTTGTATATTCTTTATTTGGTGTACTGGTTGAGTCTCATCTGAGGTTTTTGAGTTTGCGTCAAACCATGCCCAAAATTCACTTTCCGCGTGTCTAATCAACTCAAGTGTATCCCGTTTGATACCTCAAAACAGTTTGTCTTTTAGGGTTGAAACAAAGAAAATATTATGTTTTCTTTGCACTTAGGCTAAGAGTTGTTCATTTCCTGATCCATCCTTCCCCACTTAAATTTCCCTGAGAAACATATAAATGCATATATCCATTAATAACACTAACATAATATAATGGATGAATACCTTTGTCTATAGACACGTCTTTGTAGTAGACATTCTTGTGGATGTGTACAAACAACATCTTATTTCTTAGGAAAATCAAATACTGCAATCACTATGGCCAGAAACGTTCTCCCCAAAAATTAAAGTTCTATCAACACCATTACCTATCTCCACTACCTAAAAATCCATTGGATCAATACAATTTACCACTCCCACATCGAGAAAATTGGTACAAATTTGGTGGAAAAGTATATAAACCGCATAGTCAGCATATCCATTTAAGCAGAAAATCTTATGTTTTCTTTGCACTTAGGCTAAGAGTTGTTCATTTCCTGATCCATCCATCTACACCCAGCCATATCCACTGTACTATGCTTCGTGAGCCTATGATCCATCTACCAAAAAAATATTCAAGCTTAGGACTTGTATATTC
>NW_013621425.1:0-903 GCF_000695525.1 Brassica oleracea var. oleracea
AAATATAGTCAAAGATAACATTTTAAATATAGATTTTAAAATAAAAAACATAAAAAAAAAAGATTATTAAAATAAACGAAAATAATTTAAGAGAGGCTTTGAAGCTCAGTTGTTGTCTTGATCACGTCCAAATTTAGACCGCATATTTTCAACCAAATCAGCTTTCAGTTGTTGATGCACTTGTCTATCACGAATTCTAGTTCGAACACCCATCATATTGGCGATATTTGTAGGGATATCTGTTGAATACGTGAGATCCACATGTGAACTTCTGTTGCCTTCTCTTTGTTGGAATTCTGAAACATCAAATTGAGTGTATTCATCTCGTTCATCTTCTACTATCATATTATGGAGTATGATACATGCTCTCATAATATTCTCAATCTTGATTTTATCCCAAAAAAGTGCTGGATTTTTAACAATGTAAAATCGAGCTTGCATGACTCCGAAAGCACGCTCGACATCTTTTCGGACAGCTTCTTGACGTTGACCAAATAAAACTGCTTGCGGGCCTTGTGGAATTGGAATAGATTGGATAAAAGTTACTCATTTTGGATAAATACCATCGGTGAGATAGTAAGACCGAGAAATTCACTTGCGGAACTTGACTATTTATTATGTCATCAAAAACAGGTGAACGATCAAGAACATTGATATCATTTAAGGTACTTGGAGGTCCAAAAAACGCATGCCATATTCAGAGATCATATGAAGCAACCGCCTCTAAAACGATTGTGGGTTTTCCCGAACCGAGAGAATATTGCCCTTTCCAAGCGGTGGGACAATTCTTCCATTCCCAATGCATGCAATCAATGCTTCCTAACTCACAGAAAAACATATATATACCAATAATAAACATTGTTGAGTTTTAGTGTTTTTTGTTGCTCATTCACTTTGATGACT
>NW_013621426.1:0-903 GCF_000695525.1 Brassica oleracea var. oleracea
AAATCGTTATTTGCTAGAGAAACGGAGACAACAAAAGTTCCAAACCTATTTGAACTTCATCATATGTTGGTGAAGGATGAAAATATGCATAAAAACAGTATTTTCATATTTTTTAATTTTTCTCAAAATCTATGGGTTAACCCCTACGAAAATATGAATTTTCCGTAAATGCTCTATATACTGAAGCCTATGACATTTAATGTTGTTTTAAAATTTCTAAACACTTTTTAAATTTGTATTAATGTATATTAAACTCTCTTTCATGGTACATGGGCATCGTTTTAATTTTTTGTCAATTACTTTAGTAAAACTTCATAACAGTCCCTAAATTGGTGGAATACTCACTATAAAATCAGTATTTGCTAGAGAAAGAGACACAACAAAAGTTTCAAACCTATTTGAACTTCATCGTATGTTGGTGAAGGATGAAATATGCATTAAAACAGTATTTTTATATTTTTGAATTTTTCTCAATATCTATGGGTTAAACCCTTACGAAAATATTGAATTTTCGGTAAATGCTCTACATACTGAAGCCTATGATCTTTAGTGTTGTTTTAAAATTTCTAAACACATTTTACATTTGTATTAATGAATATTAAACTCTCATTCATTATACATGGACACCGTTTTAATTTTTTGTCAATTAATTTAGTAAAACTTCATAACAGTCCCTAAATTGGTGGACTAACCACTATAAAATCGTTATTTGCTAAAGTTAGGGAGACAACAAAAGTTCTAAACCTCTTTGAAGTTCATCATATGTTGGTGAAGGATGCAACTGTGCATTAAAACAGTATTTTCATAGTTTTGAATTTTTCTCAAAATCTATAGGTTAACCCCAACGAAAATATTAAATTTTCGGTAAATGTTCTATATACTGAAACCTATGATTTTTAGTGT
>NW_013621427.1:0-172 GCF_000695525.1 Brassica oleracea var. oleracea
TTTTTGAATCTCAAATCAAATCCCTTTGATCAAAGATCAAAGTTTTCAAAATCTCCTAAAACCCTAATTTTTGAAAATCGGTTTTTAATTTTGATTTGAAACTTGAGTATTTGATTGATCGCCTAGAGCTATGATTAGGATTGTTTTAAAACTTGAATCTGAATCTTGTTTA
>NW_013621427.1:350-903 GCF_000695525.1 Brassica oleracea var. oleracea
ATCTAGATCCCGTTTTGTATATGGCCGTGTGGCCTAATACATTGTTCATACTTGCGGCCTTATGTCCTTGATTGATTAAAAGCCGTGTGGCTTAGCGCATATCAAAGTGACCGTGTGGCCTAGTATCCGGATGGTTATAAACCGGATTGCATCATGATCCGACCCTTAAGATCGTTGTATCTTATAATGGCCGTGAGGTATAAGCATCACAATGCAAAGCCGTATGGCCTAAGTATTATAGATAGACTTATGAAATCATATGCACTGATTATTTGAATTGGTTGCAAGAATTCTAAATCATGAATTGATTGATGATTTCAGATGCCGAGATTTGATCACATGGATTATGCCATTCTAAATCTCTCTGGAGATAATTATCTAGAATGGGCAATGAACACTTCAGTTACCCTGAAATCAAGAGGACTCGGAAGGAGTATCATTTAGGGTGATTATGCAACTGAAAGTGAAAAGTTAAGAGCCATTACAATAATGTGCCATCATCTCATTGAGGAACTGAGAAATCAGTATATACATATAAAGAATCCTTGTGACC
>NW_013621428.1:0-903 GCF_000695525.1 Brassica oleracea var. oleracea
ATCATATAGAAATGTTATATACTATAATAAGTAAATATAAAATATATAAAAAAATAATAATATATAAATATAGTATATAAGAAATAAAATATTATATTAAATATATATCGTAATATTATGATTCATATAAAAGCAAGAAATTTATAATAAATAACTATACAAAATAAGAGAAGATAAACAGTAAGTAAATATACAATATAAAAAATAGAAAAAATAAATTAAACATTTATTAAAGAGTTAAAATACATCTATGCTATAAGGTTAAATAAACTAGACTTACGGTTTAGAGTTATGGGGTGGGGTTTTGTGGATATGATTTCAAAGTTTGAAAAATAAAAAAGAAATATTAAAATTTTCAAAATAAAATGGGTTATTTTGGTCATTTCCTTATTGATGATATTTTGTGATAAAAACTTAAAAACAACTATTTGAAAGAGTTGCCCTACAAATTAAGAAAATTTAAATAATAAGTAAATATGTAATATAAAAAATGGAAAACTATATGAAACATCTATATGAAAAATGTATAGTTTTCTGTTTTTTTCTAAAGAAATTACTATTCACACAAACATACAATTTAGAATTTTGTTGTTGTTCAGAATACAACGTCCAAATGAATAACTATATAGTTAACATTTAGAAATCAAAATAGCCCCGCGCGTAGCGCAAATTAACTCCTAGACATCTATCTAAAAAATCTATAATAAAATAAATAATAACTAAATATAAAATATAAGAAATAAAAATATTACATTAAACATATATCATAATATTATAATTTGATTTAAAAGAAAAACAGTTAGATAAGTAAATATACGATAAAATAAATAAATATACAATATAAGAAACGGAATACCTACATTAAACATCTATTTGAAAAATGTAGAGTTTTACATTTTTATT
>NW_013621429.1:0-902 GCF_000695525.1 Brassica oleracea var. oleracea
GAGTGGCGGGGCTCTAGACTGGTAAGTAGCCGCACGGTCTCCAAACGGTCTACCATGCCGATCAACACGCTGATGGAACGCTGTTTCCCGAGGGAGTTGTGGAGGGGGGTGAGTGCCTTCTCGATTCGCGTTGATTGTAGTAGTGGTGGCTTGGTGGGAAGTGGGATCTAGGTGGTCCCATGACCGAGTTGAAAGATGTATCTCTCTTGCGAGGCTCCTGGCTCTCAGAGGTTTGCTTAGAGGGGCAGTCGTGGGCCAGGTGTGAGAGCTTGAGGCAATAGGTGCAGAAGTTCTCTAGCTTCTCGTATTCAAGAGTAATCACACACTCCTCGCCTGCAGAGAATTCAAGAATTGTGTCTTGCGGGAGTGGCTTGAGTCCATCCATCATAACTCGAACTCGAGCAGTAGTCTTTGTGAGAATGTAGCTTTCCAGATGTCCAAACTCTTGTCCAATGTCTCGTAGTATTTTATCATCCAAAAAGCGTAGGGGGATACCTTTCAGGCTGATCCAAAACGGAATCTGTGACGGGAATGTTGGTGAGATGACCGGTTCCCATTGTTGAAGGATGACCATCCAACGGTTGAACTGGTAAGGCCGGTTTTCCAGTACTGTGCGCATCTCTTCTTCCTCCTGAAATCTAAACTGGAAGCAATCGTTGCCCAAATCAGAACCGTGGATTTTTCCCACTAGGTTCCATTTTCTTGTTAGGTAAGGAAGCAAAGACGCCATGTTTTGTTCTCTTCGGTTTGTCACTCTGCCGATAAGAGTGAGGGCATTTTCCCTGATGAGTCTGCTAGTGTCCAGGTTGGAGGCTCTGATTCTGATTCGTGGTCGGGTTTGTTGTTCCCCAACTTTTGCTTTTCCTTTCTCCTCTTCGGTGAGTCTTCTCATTCTGTGTTGC
>NW_013621430.1:0-902 GCF_000695525.1 Brassica oleracea var. oleracea
TATAAATCAAATATGATTGGTTATCTTTTTCAAATATATTTATACGACGTTGGTATCTATTCGGATTCGGGTCTCCAATTTGGTTTAGTTAGGATCTATCTGGATTGTGAGTTTTTGAGTTTGAAGATTTCATGAGGTATTTATAAATTTTGGTACATGTTCGGTTCAAATCTTTGTGGGTTCGGTTTAGATTCAGATAATCCGTAAATTATTTTGTAAAAGTTTAAAATTTCTATATATTTTAATTTTTCCAAATTTAAAAATAAAATTAATATATAACATATGAATTTGAATAATACATGCCAAAATATTTAAATTTAACATAAAATTTTTTTGACATGAAAATTTAGATAGAAAATATATATATATATATATATATATCAGTATTTTTGGAGCTTTGAATATTTTTAGCTATTTTAGATATTTACTTTTTACTATTTGTATATATTTCAAGTGTTTTGGACAATTTCAAAATATCTTATATATTTTGGATATATTTTAAATATTAAATCTAAAAATAATTAATATATTTAAATATATGAATATGATTCAAATATATCCAGACTCCTAATATTTCAGTTTGGATATATACAATTAGATGACCCAATGATATGGGTTACGTTAGATATTGGAAGATTATAGCGATCAGAAAACGGAATATTCTTCTTTTTAAAAAAAAGATACAATGATTTTATTGATCCAAGTTTTTTTTTTTGGCAGGAAGCTGCTATTCTATTACTCAAACTTGAGGTGGTCTGGGTAGCCAGACCGGAATAAAACAACAAATAAAACATAGGGATCTATGAAAAGAACGTGCATTCCTATCTAACGAAACTGCAATCTCATTTTGCCTCATTGGTAAATAGCTGATCTTGAAGTCCGAAAAGCACAACCGAAGGGTT
>NW_013621431.1:0-902 GCF_000695525.1 Brassica oleracea var. oleracea
GAACATCGAACTCGGGGAAATCATCCCGGAACCAAAACCACTGACCGATTTTTTGGGCACAACATCAATGACCCTCAGATCGATCAAACTTCTGGTCATGGCAAGGGAAGTCACAAAAATCGCTGACTTCACCGAAGTCGATAACCCAGCCATCTATAATGTTATCATGGGAACCCCATGGATCAACGCAATGAAGGCGGTACCGTCGACTTACCACCTTAGCATCAAGTTCCCAGCACCAAATGGAACAGCAGTAATCTGGGATGCCAGAAACAATCTAGGCTCAGCTTTTTGGCCGAGCATAAGCTACGACAAACTCGGACACCCCTGCGGTTAGCCCGAAGCGAGTCAAGAAAACTCAGAGTACTCCCAAAGGTTCCACAAAGAGCGATTCGGAATCACTCGCCTAGGCAACGGCTCCGGACAGTGACGCGATCCCGGAGTCCATCACCCTACCAGCGGAAAACCCGACTCAGGAACCGGCCGCCGATTTAACTAAAGCCTCAACGGCCGAAGTAACAGAAACGTTCCTATCTAACGAGTAAGAACGCCTGCAACAACAAAGCAAAACTACAGATGGCTTGATCCTCGAAAGAGGTACGTAGGTAGCTTGTCCTATTGACAAGTTCAGCTAGCCCCCTCTCCAAAAAGGGGGGGGGAGTGGGTACGTATACTCATATACTCCCACAAAGTTCGGAATATCCACACATGTGCTCGATATTTTTGAAACTTTCCAATAAAACTCATTTTATTACGGTCTCCCGATTAACTTGCAATAAGCCACAACAATCGGAGATTAACCTGAGAAACACCCAAGACAAGGGTCTCCAAACACGCATACCTTTCATGTAGTCATTGGATGGGAACTAACTTAAACAACAATCACTGCATATCAATGGTCA
>NW_013621432.1:0-902 GCF_000695525.1 Brassica oleracea var. oleracea
TTGGTTCCGAATGCCTGACTCTGCAGCAGCCGCATCATGTCGAATGGGTCGCGACTAGCCCACCAATCGCGCAGGTTCCCGAAGTGCTAATTGCACTTCGCGACCATCTCAGTTTCAACCCTCACCCTCTCCTTTGTGACCTCGTAGATACGCGAATCCCTGAGTGTGGGAACCGAAATTCACACCGTCGAGTTTAATAAATAATAATCGAGGAAAACCGAGTGAACCCGTTTTTCCTTGAAGGTCCGAATTCTCTGCGTAATCATTTTAGAACGATAAAAAGATAGATAATCGCTCAGAGGTGTTTTATTGAATAGTATGAATACAAGATTTCTCCGAGAGGAGTAGAGATATGCTAACTATCGGAACAACAGGACAAGAGGCGGCCAAGACGTCCTAAGCCTTGCCGTGCTAGTCTAACCACCTAAGCCCTAAGTTCTCTAAGTCTAAATTCTTCGATCCTTTTTCTCTCCTCCTGCTCTCCTTATATAGTCGCTCTAGGTCGGTGGCCCATCCTTCGCCTTCGGGCCCAAGTCTATCTCTTTCGGGCATATTCCATTTTTCGTCGATCTTGATAGTTATCCTCGAATCTTTACATTTATCGTATTTCTGCGAGTTAGGACAAACCGTCATAACTTTTATGGGCTCGAATCCCTTCTGAGAGCGTAGATGGGCCTCTAGTCCAGTATGGATCCTTGCGGACCGTTCTTAGGCCTTTTGGCGTTTATACGATTTCTCGGTTTTGGTCATAAAACTTCGAGAATAACTTTAATCAAAACGAAACGAGAAGTATATGGTCCCGAAGGTTGGATATCACAGTTATACAGAAGATACGGGAGTCGAAGTAAGTCGGATAGGCCGGGATCAGGTCGAGCTCACCGGGCGAGCCGACTCGCGTGACG
>NW_013621433.1:0-902 GCF_000695525.1 Brassica oleracea var. oleracea
AAAAACAACAATAAATACATATAATTCAATCAATAGAAAATCATACTACAGAATGCAAATAGTCAAAAACATAAAATTATATTTACTTTTTACATGAAAACTTGAAAACATTATTTAAAATGAAACAAACATTTTCTCTTAAAATACCACTTAAAGTGATACGTACGGACGGAATATATATAGCATGCATTGGATGCCATATTACTTATTGGTGCTATTAATTTCTGTAAGAGTATATGTTTGAAGCAACTATAATGAAAACTTCAAATCTATTTATTTGATTTATAATAATCCACTTATTTTCATTTTGAAATATATACCATTGATTCTGAAATCTATTTGCTAAATTTTAAGATCAAATGATTTGTCAAAGATTAATAAATCCAAAAAATATCAAAATCCATTAATATAGTAGAACCAATAACCCCCGTTGTTGAAATTCCATGATATATCCGACTGAATACCGAAAAATATCATATATCGGTATAATATAAATTATTGAAGAATTTATTTTGTTTCGATAAGGAGAAATCACATATAACCATAAAAATAACACTTACTGAAACTTTAGACGTTGAAATTTTTCGGATACCACTTTTAACTTTTAGAGTGACATTTGTATTACAAAAAATCTTCAGCCTGATTTACTTGTTTATCAAGTAAAAATATGAGCAGTTGTACAGGTAAAACCGATGATGTGTCGGGTTTTTTTCTTCAAAAAATCATCTTTAACTAATAAAATATTAAAAATTAAATAATAATTCAAAAAATAAATAAAAAATCAGAAAACTCAATAAAAGTTCAGAAAATGAAATAAAAATTCAAAAATAAACAAGATTAAATTAAAATATAGAAAATTAAATAAAAATTCAGAAAATTAAACAAAAATAAAAAATTCAAAA
>NW_013621434.1:0-902 GCF_000695525.1 Brassica oleracea var. oleracea
GTAGACTCTAAATCTATAGAAATCACCCACTACAAAGACAAGACAAACCCAAACCTCATCAACTATTCAACCTGCAAATTCCTGCGAATTTGTTCTACCCAAGACCTTGGTTTAATCCATCATCATACAACAAAACCTTTTTCCACCCCAGGATATCATATCGACGGCTACACCTATACCGTTTACAAAAATGCCTTTTTTCGAGCTTTTTTACTCAGACCCTATGACCACTCTTGGTTCTTCAGTTTTGATCAACACTGCACAAAGACAATACCAGGATGGTTCAACGAATGGTGGTACTGGTTCGGACCAGCAGATCCAATCTACCCCGAAGAAGTACTCAAGACCTCCTACCCATTCTACAAGAAACACGTATTTGATCAACCAGTTGGGCCTCTAAACAAAATCTGGTTTCATATTGACATGGGCATCCATGGATATTTTCATGGCATTTTACCCTCGCTATCGCTTTTCAAGACATGCCCTATTCTCTCCTCCGAGAATTTAGAGTCAAATGGTGGGAGAAATATAACATCGACAGATGTTCCCTCGCCAATATCCAAAAATACTTCCACATTACAAATCAAGCCAAAACAGCAATCCAAACAATATCCAAATCCATACCTCTTCTCAACCCAACCCAAATATCCCAAACAAATCCAACTCCGCAAAAAAGACCAACATCAAGCCCAACAAGTTCAACTACCTCTTCCTCTTCCCATAAATCATCAAAAAAAAAGAAAAAATGAAGAAAATTTTCGCCGAAATGCTAGTGCAATTTGAGACGGAAAATAATGATGCCGACGACGATAACCAACAAGTTGACACTACGCAACCCGAAGATCCTTACGACAATTTTTTTTTTTAACAAACAAAGATTGACGACTTCCATGTAAGTCGTC
>NW_013621435.1:0-902 GCF_000695525.1 Brassica oleracea var. oleracea
TGATAAAAAAAACATATGAGTAGAAAGCATCATTTTAAAAAAAAATAATAATAATAAAATAGACATTAATATTAAAAATATATTGTGTATGTTAATATCATTTAAATTTAATTACATATCCTACCAAATTTTTTAAAAAATGTTTGGATTAATAAAATTGATTTATACGTTCGCACCAATTTAATTATATATGTAATAGTTACTGACTTTTAATTATTTAATATATATTTATTATTTCATAATATGTAAGAACATATAATACATAAAATAATTTATATATATAATGTTTATTCCGCGCAAGGCGCGGGTCTTAATCTAGTATAGTTAATAAATCTTAAGTATAAAATATATAATGTAAAATTAAATTAAGAGTGTAATATAATAATTTAACAAAAAATGGAAAATTCTTGAATAAAATATATGAAATTTTGTCACTATTTACCAATTAGAATATATTGCATGTTTATTTCATGTTTAGTTGTACGAATTATACTTGTTGTACCAGCCGAATATGGATGAGATAACAAAAGCGGTTGAAATTAAAGAAAGAAAATGAGAGAGAAAGAGAGATGTGTGAAATCGTGTGGTTAAGATTAAATATAGATGAGATGATCCAATTGTTTATATTATCTTTTTATTTAGGGTAATATTGTAATTTGTAATCACTTGGTCCATGTAGAATAATTTTGGATGTAGAAGATTTTTTTTTTGCCATTTGGTCCATCTCAGAGTTTTGTCCGAAATCATACGTATAATAGATTGCTTAATCTTATCTAATTAGGCCATTTTTAGAAGAAAATCTTGGGGAGAAAATTGTGTGTGTAACGTGTAACCATCAGCCAATCATATTGCAAATTTTGTGAAAATTATCTCGAGCAGATTCCTTCGTTGCCCTCTCGGTG
>NW_013621436.1:0-902 GCF_000695525.1 Brassica oleracea var. oleracea
AAGGTGTTGTATATATGCAACAATATGTGCACTTAAAATTGAGGCTCATTGGTGGTATCTTGGCTGTCCAGGATGTGCTAAGAAAGTAAACCCCTACTTAAACCCTGAAACTGAAGAATTAGAAATGGATAAGCTCTCATGTGACGGATGCGAGACAATTGTTTGTTCTACAAAAACAAGGTTTGTCATTAAGCAATGTATATCATCTTTTTTTTTTGTCAGTATGCTAAACTATAATTTATTTTCACAGATATCAGGTTCATTGTAAAGTCTTGGATCATACAGGAACCACTTCTTTTGTAATGTTTGACAGGGAAGTCATTCAACTAATTCACAAATCGGCATATGAGTTGTTAGAGCAACAAGTTCAGGTAAAATAGATCTTTTATTCATCTCAATATCTAAACTTATTTATTTTTTTTTATGTAATTTTGCAGTTCAACAGTGAGAATGAATTCCCTAGAGAACTTCTAGCTTTAGAGGGTCGGGAGTTCGTCTTCATAGTTAACAAACCTGAAACATCCAAGAATTACACACCATCTACTTTTAAAGTAGTTAACGTGACGGATGACCATGCTAAAATTTTACGATTTCATAGTGATGATGCCAATGAGGTAAAAATGAGAAAAACTCTAAATTATCATGTTTTGAAATAATTCTCCGAATTTTTTGTTGTTGCTATTCTTAGTAGTTTTACAAATTTTCTATGTAGACTGACATTCCTGCGATTGGTCCTCATTTCTCAAACTCCACCGAAACCACTCTGAGCTTGGTATTCTTATTCCACTTGAACTTATATTTATGCTTTTTACCTTTTTAAAAACCAATTTTTAACAGTTAACAAAGAGTTTTATGAAAAAAAAACTCTATCTCTGGATACGTAAATAGGGAACACTTACAAT
>NW_013621437.1:0-902 GCF_000695525.1 Brassica oleracea var. oleracea
AACCAAGACAAGAAGAGATGGCTTCTCAGGCCACGACCAGGCCCAGCACGACCAGGCCCAGCCACGACCAGGCCCAGCCACGACCAGGCCCAGCCACGACCAGGCCCAACCACAACCGTGTCCAAGAGGAGAGAGAGTCGGCGGCTAAGGAGAGAGAGTCGGCCTATCCTTTGGCCGACCTTAGATCTAGGAAGTTTCCATTTATCTGTTTTAGATCTTTTCCTATTTCATGTTGTATTAGGTTTTGGATACTTTCCTTTTTCCTATTCCTTGTAATCCCTATATAAGGGAACACTTTGATTGAGTAATAATATACAGAGACACACGAAATATTCAGTCTAAAAACCCTTCGTTCACGACATAAAAGCTATAAACAATCAAAGTTTTTCAAGTTTTTTGCTTCACGTTGATTGTTTTTCTTTTTATTACAAATATTATTATTTAATAATACTAAGCCTTGTAGTTTTTAGTATTGTACCATTATTCCTAATGACGTGTGTCTACTATTCAGTTGGATGTCCGGATAAGATAATTTTGAAATTTGATTTATTTAAAATAAATAATATATAACTTTTTGTTAAATAGTATTATATACGTAAGAATCAATGTCGTATCAATGCTAATCAAAATTAAGATTAAACTAACTAAAACTAGTAAAATATGTGAATGATAATTCACCTAATAATAAATTAATTTTTTATATTTTTTTTGCTTTACTATAATGAACTATAAAATAATTCACAAAAATATAAGTTTATCAGAAAATTAATTTCATTAATTAAAATTTAACTATTAAAATAACCCTCCAATCAACTTCCTTAAAGAATTGATTCTTTAAAATATAGACAATAAGGATAAGTAAAAATAATTTGTTTAACATATATAATATGAACATATTTTAT
>NW_013621438.1:0-144 GCF_000695525.1 Brassica oleracea var. oleracea
GCTGTCGAACCAACTCCGCAACACTCATCATGCCCGGAGGACCCGGAGGAGCAGGAGCGGCTGCAGTAGCGGGAGCGAGAGGAGCAGGAGCGGGTTCAGCAGAGGAAGATGTATGGTAGGAGCTGTGGGGCGAAGGGGAATCCT
>NW_013621438.1:156-557 GCF_000695525.1 Brassica oleracea var. oleracea
CTCCCCGTACCACCACGACCACGACGCTGTCGAGGCCGGGTCTGATAATCATGAGACCTGTAAATTAAAAAAAATATATTTAATAAATATATAAATATATAAATTAATTTAAAAAAAAAAATCCAAAATAATAGTTTTTAATCACAAAAAATTTTTTATAGATATTAAAAATGTTTAATAAATATAGAAATTTATATAAAATAAATATATATATATAAATTTTTATTTTAAAAAAAACCCCTAATAATAGTTTTTAATCACAAAAAAAGTTTTATAGATATTAAAAATGATTAATAAATATAGAAATTTATATAAAATAAATATATATATATAAATTTTTATTTTAAAAAAAACCCCTAATAATAGTTTTTAATCACAAAAAAGTTTTATAGATATTAAAA
>NW_013621438.1:810-902 GCF_000695525.1 Brassica oleracea var. oleracea
AATAATATTAAAAATGTTTAATTAAAAAATTCTAATTATATAAAATTATATATTTTTTTTTAAATCCCAAATAATAGTTTTTAATCACAAAA
>NW_013621439.1:0-902 GCF_000695525.1 Brassica oleracea var. oleracea
CCGAAAAACCGAGTTTTCCCGTCAAAATAAAAACGAGTTTTCCCGCCCGAAAACCGAGTTTTCCCATCAAAATAAAAACAAGTTTTTCCGCCAAAACCGTAAAATCGGGTTTTCCCGTAGAAATCAAAAACAGGTTTTCCCGCCAAACCGAGTTTTCCTGCCAAAACCGCTTAGCCGAATTTTCTAGCAAAAACCGTAAAACCGAGTTTTTCCGCAAAAAAAAATCACAAAAAGATTGTTCCCGCCAAAATCGAAAACAGGTTTCCGCCAAAATCTAACAAATTTTCCCGCCAAAACCGTAAAAACAAGTTTTTCCGCCAAAACCGCAAAACAAGTTTTCCCGCCAGAACCAGAAAGATTATTTTTTCCGCAAACTGCAAAAATCGAGTTTTCCAACCAAAACCACAAAAAAAATTTACCGACCAAAAACCGCAAAAAGAAATTTTTCCGCTAAAACCACAAAAACAACTTAACAAGTTTTCTCGTTAAAACCATAAATGATTCCTGTCAAAACGATGTTTACTGCTAAAACCGCAAAATGAGTTTTCCGGTTATAATTGCAAAATATTTTTTTTTTTCGAAAAAGCGAATTTTTCCGCCAAAATCGTAAACGAGTTTTTGCGTTAAAACAAGTTTTCTATAAAATTGCAAAATCTTGTTTATATATTAAATCTCACATTAATGATATTAATATTTTACATGATCTTCAAAGTAAATAAGATAATACTTTGGGTATCCACGGGTAACCTATACCATATTGGGTTATTTTCTTGGTTTGGATTTCAACCTTGATATTTATGGGTTTTTGCAGGTTGGGTATAAATTGGGTTGGGTCATTTGTAGGTTGGGCTGGGCTGGGTTATTTTACCCTATGTTAACATCCCTAACAAGAACAAAAACTG
>NW_013621440.1:0-901 GCF_000695525.1 Brassica oleracea var. oleracea
CTCTTTTTTACCCACGAGGGATTCCTTCTATATTTCAATAAAAAAAAATTCTTTTTTTCAGTAAATGTAAATAGCAGAATTGTGGCTAGGGAAGTATATTATCGACCTACCTAACTTTATTGTAGAAATTTTCGGGATAAATGATTGGACCATGCAAACTAGAATAACTTTTCTTGGATAACGGAAGAGATTACTCGCTCCATATCTGTCTCACTCATGATATATATAATAACTTGGGCATCCATTTCAAGTGCATATCCAATTTTTGCCCAGCAGAATTATGAAAATCCACGAGAGGCAACTGGGCGTATTGTATGTGCCAATTGCCATTTAGCTAGTAAGCCCGTGGATATTGAGGTTCCACAAGCGGTACTTCCTGATACTGTATTTGAAGCAGTTGTTAAAATTCCTTATGATATGCAGCTAAAACAAGTTCTAGCTAATGGTAAAAAAGGAGCAAAATTTTACGAATAGAAAAAGGGGGATACGAAATAACCATAGTGGATGCATCGAATGAACGCCAAGTAATTGATATTATCCCTCGAGGCCTAGAACTTCTTGTTTCAGAGGGCGAATCCATTAAACTCGATCAACCATTAACAAGCAATCCTAATGTGGGTGGATTTGGTCAGGGGGATGCGGAAATAGTACTTCAAGATCCATTACGTGTCCAAGGCCTTTTGTTCTTCTTAGGATCTGTTGTTTTGGCACAAATCTTTTTGGTTCTTAAAAAGAAACAGTTTGAGAAGGTTCAATTATCCGAAATGAATTTTTAGATCTGTCTATTTCGCCTTATCAAATTCGTAAAAAAGAAAGAACCAAAAAAATTATCATTCTTTAGACTTTCGATTTCAACCAGGTGTCAGGAATTACTTGTCCGATAGTCCTAATCCTAGTATGT
>NW_013621441.1:0-901 GCF_000695525.1 Brassica oleracea var. oleracea
TTTTTATCTTACTTTATGTCTTATTAAATCAAATTTATATTAAAATATTGGTAAACAAATAATAAAATCTACAATATTAATAGAAATTTTATTTTCAAGTATATTTAAATTTCATAAAATTATTGTTGCACATTGTGCAAGAAAACACCTACAATAAAGTTTGAAACAATTTCACAACGAGCAATTATAATATGATTTTTTCTACAATCTTCATATTTTAATCATATCAAATATTCACATACACATCAGGTAAAATTTATATATGCTGAAACTCATAATATTAGTATGCACAACATGTATACATCAAATTAGAGTCAAAATCAGTACTATATGCAACTAGGCTTTGATACTACTGCTGAAATTTATATCCGCATATACCAATTTATAATTATATTATTATTTCAGTTGTCTAGAATCTTATGTTAATATCAAAATACATTTAGATCTTACACTCCTCTATTCTAATAAGATATATATTTTAGAAAAAACATATTACAAAAGATATATATTTATATTTTAAATGTATGTTTCGTCGACTAATAATGACTAATTATAAATTTCAAAAATTATTATTTGGAAAACAGATAATTGCAAAAATTTATACGAATATTTAATATAGTTTATAATATATAAAAAATATAGAATATATATTATTAAATAGAAGGAATATTTCGAATATACTTGTTTGTTTTTCAGCGAAAGATGAACAATTCATATTGCAATTTTTCACTTCGAACAAAGTGCTTCTATTTGTATCCTCACCGAAAAGGGATTCTAGTGCTATGAGATTTGAGTTTAAAAATAAACAAACTATTTTGTCTAATTATAACTTTTTGAGTTCGGTGTCTGAGAAAACCAAGAACCTATTGCCTCAAATTTGTTTCTCATATCATCGATAATT
>NW_013621442.1:0-901 GCF_000695525.1 Brassica oleracea var. oleracea
CTTCATGCCAAAAAGAAGCTTTTTTCCCATTTTTTATCTCCACTTTGTAGAACAACTTTGCTATCTCTCTAAATTTTAAGATCTTCTTCCACATCCATGACCATGTCTGAGTATTTTCTTTTATCATCCAGAGAGATCCTTTCCTGATCAAGTACTTTTTTATCCAGTTAACCCATAAGGAATGAAATGACTGGATCCTCCAAACAAGCTTAAGACAGCTCACTAGATTAACCTCCTTCAATGGTCTTATGCCCAAACCTCCTTCTTCTTTCCTCCTACATACATCATGACAAGCTATCTTTGTTTTTTTCCCATTCAACTCTGACCCAGACCACAAAAATGCAGAACTGATTCTCTCAATATCTTTAATACAACTACTTGGAAGCCTGAAAGCTGCCATTCAGAAGTTTGTTAAACTTGATATCACTGAGTTTATTAGTTGCAGTCTCCCAGCATATGATAAGAATCTTCCTGTCCAGCTTCCTATTCTTTTCCTTATCTTCTCAATTAGCGGCAGATAATCATTTACTGTCATGTTCTTTGTAAGCAAAGGAAGACCCAAATAACGCACCGGAAGCTTCCCCTCTGCAAACTGAAATTGATTCTGAATGTCTTTGTTTCTCTGAGTTTCATTCCCTGCCATAAACAGAGTCGACTTCTCCATGCTTATTTTCAGACCGCTCATTTTATCAAACTCCTCAAACACTCCTAGTATCCCTTCGATGGATTTTTGCGTCCCATCAGTAAATACCATCAAGTCATCTGCAAAACATAGATGAGTCAGGTCTATGTTTTTGCATTTCGGATGGTATCCTATAACTCCTTTAGCAGCTGCCCCATCAAGCATTTTTGATAAAACATTCATACAAATGATGAACAGGTATGGTGAAAGCGAGCATCC
>NW_013621443.1:0-901 GCF_000695525.1 Brassica oleracea var. oleracea
AGTGGGTTCTTGAAGACTATGCACGTCAAGAGTGAACATCAGCTTGCTGATTTATTCACTAAAGCAGTTCAGCCGAGTGTCTTCAAGACCTTGATGTTCAAGATGGGTATTCACAGGTTGTTCATTCCATCTTGGGGGGGAGGGGTATTAGAGTTATTAAACTGGATTGTAGATATGATTAAACCGGTTAACAATGTACATATAAATACTGATTGTATACGGTTACATTTTTCATTAAGTGAAATATACAGTTTGTAATCCCTAACAAACTTTACTCTCCCTCTCTTCATCACTTCATCGAGCTTTAGCTCGAGCTTCACTAGCTCTAATAGAAAATGTTCTTACAAACCAATGCCGCGAATGCTCAAAAGAACAAGATCACAAGGGTAAAACTGATTTACATTTTTTCTCACCTTTTATTTGGAAAATATATGCTGTACTAATCACAGTTGTTTCTCAGGATGATAACAGGAGGTACAATGCTGGTATAAGTGAAAATCTTGCGCAGAATCGTGATGACAATTTGGTCAACCAACTTTCTGGTAATGTCCTTATCTCTAGATTACATCAAATCTCAAAGAGGAAAACATCAACATAGTTTTTTTTAAAGGATAAATGTACCCTTAGGGTTAACTAATCTAAGACTTACGGTTTAGAGTTAAGGGGTTTTGCATGCTGAATGTGAAGCATTGATATAGACTATGGAGTGCATGAAGACTCTCAATTACTCAGACGTAGTTTTTGTTAGGGAATTTTTGTGTAGGCACTTTTAGAGTACCACAGAACGATGGATAAGCTGGTCAACCGGGTGAGTTTGTATGTATTTCGTAGGGATTTGAGAGAATAATGGAAATATAGGCTTGAAGAGACTTTTATTAGATAGAACAAGCAAGATTACAAG
>NW_013621444.1:0-112 GCF_000695525.1 Brassica oleracea var. oleracea
GGAGTTAGGATGAAGAAGCTATCCCACTTTTAAATAAGGTGATCCCAATTTTCATGTTTGGGAAAATGACAGCTTTTTTGTCATTCTAATCAAACCAGGATGAATCGCGATG
>NW_013621444.1:370-720 GCF_000695525.1 Brassica oleracea var. oleracea
GAATATGACAACTTCTTTGTCATTCAAATCAAACCAGGATGAATCGCAATGTAAGAAGCTTAATTTTGATGCATAAAGTAGTGGAGAATCAACAGGAAGTTGAATAAATCTCATAGGAGTTAGGATGAAGAAACTATCTCACTTTCAAATAAGGTGATCCCAATTTTCATGTTTGGTAAAATGACAGCTTCTTTGTGATTCTAATCAAACCATGATGAATCGTGATGTAATAAGCTTGATTTTGATACATAATGTAGTGCAGAATCACTAGGAAGTAGAATAAATCTCATAGGAGTTAGGATGAAGAAGCTATCCTACTTTCAAATCAGGTGATCCCATTTTTCCTGTTT
>NW_013621444.1:743-901 GCF_000695525.1 Brassica oleracea var. oleracea
TGAAGTTGAATAAATCTCATAGGAGTTAGGATGAAGAAGTTATCCCACTTTCAAATAAGGTGATCCCAATTTTCATGTTTGGGAAAATGACAGCTTCTTTTTCATTCTAAACAAACCAGGATGAATCGCGATTTAAGAAGCTTGATTTTGATACATAA
>NW_013621445.1:0-900 GCF_000695525.1 Brassica oleracea var. oleracea
CAGTCTCCTCCATCTGTCCGTGTGCATCCCCATGTAAGACTCTTTGTCTTCTCGCAGCCGATTCGATAGGGTCGGGGCAGTTAACGTACTGACGTGTTACCTCTTGCAGATCATCCATGATTGCTTCCCTTGTAGGGGGTTGGTTTATGGGGGTATGGAGTTGATCTTGCACTTCCTCGATAGCTAGTGGGGCTCGCAGTGGAGTTATCTGTTGTATAGCAGGGGAGTTTACTTCCTCCTCATGTGTTTCTTTAGGGTACTTTTCTCTCCATTGCATCATTTCCTTCTGTGGTAGGGAGAGACGGTTGTTAACCTTTCTTTGTGGTCTTGCTTCCCTGGACTTCACGTGTTGTGGGGAGATATGAAGCGGACCATTTACCGAAGTTCCATGTTCTCTAGCCCTTTCTGAAGACTTGTGTTCCATATGGAGGGAGGTATCCGGGGGTGGTGCTCGTGTTTGCTTCGTGCTTACTCTCTCTCCAAATGGTTTTCCATGGTGATCTACCCGTGCTTGGAAAGGTTGAGTTACCGAAGGTAGATACGCCTTCTCCTTACTCTCTGTTGAGGGAAATCTTTCTCTGTAGGACTTTGTCCCCTCGGTATGAATTCTTTGATTCTTGACAATATCTTGATATGACGACCCTTTCTGTTGATTTTGCATTTCAGCATCTCTTCTCGAGGGGCAGTGAGCGCTTTTGTGGGAAAGACGTTGGCATATGGAGCAATGATTCTCAAGACGTTCGTACTCCAAGGTGATGTGAGCTTCTTCTCCCGAGTCAAATTCAATAATTGTTTCTTTTACCAAAGGTTTCAAGCCATCAACCAGGACTCTAACCCTTGCCGTTGTCTTTGTAAGCTCGTGGTTCTCCAGGGTTCCTAGTTCTTCCCCAATGTCGCTTA
>NW_013621446.1:0-900 GCF_000695525.1 Brassica oleracea var. oleracea
CTCTTCCAAGAGATGGTTTCTGAAGGTGCTCATCCTGATATTGTGACCTACAAAATTTTGCTGGATGGGTTGTGTGACAAGGGAGAACTAGAAATGGCACTGGACATACTTGATAAAATGCGCAAGAGTAAGATGGAATTTGATATTAGTGTATATAATATCATATCATTCACGGGATGTGCAATGCTAGTAAGGTCAATGATGCTTGGGATCTATTATGTAGCCTCCCTCTCAGAGGAGTGAAGCCTAATGTCATAACGCACAATATAATGATTGGAGGATTATGTAAGAAAGGGTCACTGTCTAAAGCTGATATGTTGTTTAGAAAGATGGGAGAGGATGGGATTGCGCCAGATGATTGTACGTACAACATACTAATCCGGGCACATCTTCGAGGTGGTGAGTTAACCACATCAGCAGAACTTATAGAAGAAATGAAGAGTTGTGGGTTCTCAGCAGATGCTTCCACTGTTAAGATGGTGATGGATATGTTATCGAGCCGTGAATTGGACAAAAGCTTTTTGAATATGCTTTCTTAGTGGGTTTGTTGTTTTGTCTATTGTTTCTGAGAGTTGAAAAGTTTGTTTTTCTTTAATGCTTAGTTATGAATTATCTTAACAAAGGTTTGGTTTATGTGTGACAATAATCGATATCCCTTATATATTAATTGAAAAACATTACAACAATATTTTGTAGCTACATGTTACCATGAGAATAAAATTTAGAATTCTTAGAGAAATAGATTGGCCCATTTTAACTTATATTATATTTTTTATTAAACTAACTATTTTTTTATAAATAGTGTATAAAAGAATATTCTCGCACTTTTCTTAAATAAAAACTACGGAATTGGCTAATATAATTAACGTATATATGACAATTAATGATTATGAATAATAA
>NW_013621447.1:0-900 GCF_000695525.1 Brassica oleracea var. oleracea
GTACCCGACCATAGCACCATTTGGCGATACCACAAACACCTAGGTGAGCTTAGACTGATTGAACCATTGTTCAACCAAATCAATGAGCAACTAGCCCAACAAAACATTTTTATCAAAGCGGGCAGTGTCAGCATCATCGATGCCAGTATCGTTGAAGCTAAAAACAAACGACCTAAGAAAGGCAAACACACCGACAATACCCAAGATAACGAAGCCGCCTATGTCAGTAAAAAAGACAGTACAGGTAAAGTAAAAACCACCTACGGCTTTAAAATTCATCTCAACTGTGATGAAGACAGCTTTGTCAAAAAGGTTGAAACTACCCCTGCCAATGTCCATGATTCCCAATGTTTTACCACGCTGTTAACAGATGATGAATCAGCCGTGTATGCTGACAGTGCGTATAAAAGCCAAGCCCATGATGACTACCTTGCCGAGCATGAACCACCGATAAAAAATCATATTCATGATAGAGCATGGCGCAATACACCCTTAACCGAACAGCAAAAACGCAATAATACCCAAAAGAGCCAAACTAGAAACACCGTTGAGCGGGTCTTTGGACATTTTAAACTGCATTATGGGATGAGCAAAGCTCGTCATTTAGGGTTAATGCAATTTCATACCAGCACTTTGCTTGCAAGCATGGTGCATAATTTAAAAACTGCCCTAAGCTTGAAACGAAAATACGGACTCGCCTAGGGTTATTGTGTCTGTTGGTTAGTAAGCTCAGCCAATAGACACAAATTTAACAACCATTTGGAGATTTTATCCATGATTTAGCCATTGTTTTGCTTATTTCATTGCCATTCTTTGTTTTTTTTCGGTTTGGTGGTATGCCTCGAGCAAAGGGGCTGTTTCGTGCAAAGGTCTCGTGGATATAAAAAACTCCCTGCTTCC
>NW_013621448.1:0-900 GCF_000695525.1 Brassica oleracea var. oleracea
TTGACCTTGAGTGCTAGTTTGGGAACATAAACTTGATTTAATGCTATATTTGTCTTTTTCTCTATGTTTAATGTAGTTTTTCCATTTTTTATACTGTATGTTTACATATAATTTATAATTTTCGAAAATTAGTAATTTTAAAATATAAAACTATAGTTTATACCACGTGTCATCTTTCGGGAGAATTTTTTCCGCTGATGTGGACGCTCTACGGAGCCTCAAAAGATCCTTTTTATTAGTATAGATTTCTACTATTGTATACTTACTTATTGTGTATTTTTCCTTATATTGTATTTTTACTTATTTTAATATTATGATAGATGTTTAACGTAATATTTCTATTTTTTTAATTGTATATTTTCTTATTTTTTATTTTTCTAAACATTTTTTTCACAGAGATGTTTAATTTAGTTTTTAATTTCTTAATTGTATTTTGCCTATTATTTATTTTTTTGTTATATCTTATATTTACTTATTTTAATTTTCTTGCTTTTATATCAAATGATAATATTATGATAGAGGTTTGAAGTAATATTTATATTTCTTATATTGTATGCTTGTTTGACTTATATTGTATATTTACTTTTAAAATATCTGGAAATAATAAAAATGTAAAACTATACATTTTTTAGATAGATGTTTATTGTAGGTTTTTTCATTTCTTATATTGTATATTTACTTTATTTATTGTATATTTACTTATCTAACAGTTTTGCTTTTATAACAAATTGTAATTTTACGATAGATGTTTAATGTAATATTTTTATTACTTATATTATATATTTACTTATTATTTATTTTATTATATACTTTTCAGATAGATGTTTAATGTATTTTTGTATTTCTTATATTATATATTTACTTATTCTTTATTTTTCTTATGTTTTATATTTACTTATT
>NW_013621449.1:0-900 GCF_000695525.1 Brassica oleracea var. oleracea
CTCAGAGGCTGACTTGGTGGCAAAGTCAGCTCTCGCTGCAGTGGACAATCTCTCTGTCGATGGAGTGTAACCTATGCTTTTAGATTATGAATGCAATGTTTGTTCGACCAAAAAAAAATAGAACACATACGTTACTTGATTACTCTCAGCCGCTCACACATCACATGAAACACTTGGCTTCAAGGGATAAATGCTCGGGCCTCCCATCCCTTGTTCTCCTTATGACACCTTTGCAGACAACACCGCACCTTGTCCGGAAGCTAATGTAGAAAACTGCATTATCCAACTTTACGTTTTTCATTGAGTCGACAACTTCTTTGGTTTGAACAGTTATCTTTCGCAGCTCAAGTGGCTTTCCATACTCAAACATGAACTGCAAGGCAAGACAACACCAAAGAGAGATCCATTATACACAAATTCCCCTCTTTTTTCTAAGTCATTTATTTAAAAAACTCACCGGGTCCGTCTGCTTCTTGGTGTACCAGGCTAGTTCAGCGTAAAGAAGAAGCCATTCTTTGGCTTGTTCCACCTCTGATTCTTTCATCTGAGAATAAAAGAACCAATGTCAGCAAAAAAAAGAGAAAAGAAGCTGGGAATTAAAGAGCAAAAGGGAGGGAGGAAGGGGCTCATGACCTCGTAGTAATGCAGCTTACTGTCACCAGGCAACCAATCGGGCATGTTGCCTTTGAATAGTTCATCCACGGAAAGTGTGTCAAAGCCACTTTCTTCCTTTTTCTCCTCCTCTGTGGTAAATAAATAATAATAGAGGTTTTTTTTTAACAAACAAACAAAAATAAATTAATATAAGACCACCATTCACTCATTCATTTATTTATTTTTACCTGGAGGAGGTGGGGCAATGTTCTGCAGCGGGATGTGATAACATGGAAGCAATCTTTT
>NW_013621450.1:0-900 GCF_000695525.1 Brassica oleracea var. oleracea
TGCATATAAAGTCTACTTTTTATTTTGGTCAATTGCAAAACCAACCCATCGGATTTGAGAGTATACTCCACAAGAAGTCTACACACCCGTAGACGTTCATTTCAATCTACTGATTTGAAGTCAAACTTGGTCAATTGCAAAACTAACCTCTTTCTAAAAAATTCAAACATGTAGACTGCATATGAAGTCTAGTTCTGAAAGTCAAATCTTGGATGAATTCTGGTCAATTAAAAAAAGTAACATTTTTAAATTGTAGTCTGAAATGAAAGTCTACATGTACAAAATCACAACTTTTATTCAACTATAGAAAGCAACCCGTAAAATGGTCAATTGCAAAAACCAACCCAAAGAGTAGACATATTTGACAGTGTACGTCTGTAAACTGAAAATAACATCTACATCTTCAGAGACTGAATATTAAGTCTGCATAGAAAAATCTATACAAATGTGAATTTGTGTATTATTCATTAAATTTTTCTAGTTTTTTTGTTTTACAGTGTGTGTTAGTTAATCCTAATGGGTTTGAGTGATTTTGAAAAGAATTTTTTTTATAATTATGAAGGTATAATTCATTTGATTTGACAATGTTGTTAGCTAATAATTGTAGACGTATTTGTAAGTCTTCGTTTATAGTTTTGCTAGTAAGGCTGAGCTTGTTTCAAAGCTGAAGTCGGTGACTGTGGAATATAAATTTACATTCTCAGCATATAAGACAAGGAAAACTCTGTATGTGGCTAAGTGTCGTGTTCAAGGATGTGGTTGGAAACTTAGAGCAAGTGTGAAGCATGGGCCAAAGACATTTTGGGTGACAAAATATTCGAAAAGGATGAAGAATCAGAAAGGTTGAATTTCTTTGTGCATGATGGCTGTACACATGGTAAACTTCTTGAAATGACACAA
>NW_013621451.1:0-900 GCF_000695525.1 Brassica oleracea var. oleracea
TTCAGACTTCCTGAATCCTCTCCCATTCAGAGTTGTACTCAGCTTCCGTAACCAAGCTCTAGGAGACTGCTTAAGCCCATATATTGCCTTCTTCAATCTCAAAACATTTCCTGGTTTTACTAGATGCTCAAGACCAGGAGGGGGAAGCATGTATACCTCATCTTCTAGCTCACCTTGTAAGAAAGCATTCTTCACATCCATCTGCCACAAATCCCACTCCAAGTTTGTTGCAATGGACAACACAATCCGAACTGTATGTAGCTTAGCTACTGGTGCAAAGGTATCAATGTGTGTAGCTACTGGTGCAAAGGTATCAATGTAATCCTCTCCATAGGTCTGTGTAAATCCTCTTGCAACCAATCTGGTCTTCTTCCTATCAATCTGTCCATTTGCTAGATACTTGATTGTGAAGATCCATCTACTAGATACAGCCTTTTTTCCCTTAGGTAGCTCACTCTCATACCATGTATCATTTTTGATCATAGCACCTGCTTCAGCTCCCACTGATTCTTTCCATTCCTTGTCTAACATAGCTTCTTCATAAGTCCTTGGTACATAACTCTCATCCAGACTAATCATAAAGGCATAATGCTCCTCTGGAAACTCAGCAAAGGAACACACGGCTTGAGAAGGATGCTCCACAGCCTGGGCATTGTAGTACACTCTCGGGTTTACCCAGTTGGAAGGATCCCTCTTTATCCTTGTGCTCCTCCGCAGGGTCTCAACGTATTCTTCAGCCTGAATATTATCTTGTGTTTCTTCTCCTAAGCCAGTAGGTTCTCCCTGCTCATTTCCATCTGACTGATCCTCACTCTCCTCTGTACCAGTAGACTGAACAACATTCTCTACTTCATGTGTCTCCTCATGATCATGCTGTCCTGAATCCTCTTGGTTTTGCTC
>NW_013621452.1:0-900 GCF_000695525.1 Brassica oleracea var. oleracea
GAAAATTTAGAAGACATTATCAAAAATATAATAATCAAAATAAAAAAATAAAATAAAAAACCTAATGATCAATATTATTCAAAAAATAGAAGATCTTACAAACCAAACGATAAACAAAAAATTGTATGTTGGAACTGTAAAAAGCCAGGACATAAGTCCTCAGAATGCAAAATGAAAAGAAAAATCAACGAAATATTTCAGGACCAACCTGATATTCAAGAAAAATTAATAAAATTATTAATATCATAATCAGAATCGTCCAACGAATCAAGCAACGAAACCTCAGAAAATGAAATAGACAATATAAGCAATTCTTCAGAAGAATCGCCAGAATTATCTGACAACCTATGCAATTGCAAACTAATTAATGTCATTACAAAAGACAACGATAAACAATTTTTATTGGAAATAAACGATAAAATAGACAACCCTGATATCAAAAGAGATTATTTAGTAAAACTAAAAGAAATAATTAGTAGAGAAAGTGAATTACTAACCCCAGACACTTTTAGTTTAAACAAGATATTCGAAAAATATCCAACCCAAAGTTTGTTTAGACAAGTAACAACAGGAGAATTACAAACCGAGGTTAAACAAATAAAAAGTCAAATAAAGGAATTACAAATGATAGTTAATCGACAAGAATTAAGTCAATTCCATATGGATGCAAGACTAGCAATAATAGAAAATAATTACAATAAACCAAACGACACTAACAATACTGAACCATCTACAAGTAACCAAAATACGTCTTTAGACAAACTAAAGGGAATAGTAATAAGCGAACCAAATGAAGATGAAACATAATATATATACAAATGATCAACAAAATAAATTATCAAAAATGGTATACAAAATAACTTTACATATCGGTAACAATTTCAAAATAAATGTAATAGC
>NW_013621453.1:0-900 GCF_000695525.1 Brassica oleracea var. oleracea
CAAATGATCAATCAAACTATCGATCTTAAGCCTAGACACAATTCTAACAAGTCTATTAGCTAACATATCTCAAACATCAAATGTCTTTGGTTGAATAATGTGAAAGCAATCATTACTAACAAGTCTATTAGCTATCTTAGCACCTTTAACAAGAAATGTCTTTGGCAAAGTATACTAAAACCCTAGGAGAGTTGTCTCAGACATTTCATCAAACACCTTTTGGGTGGGAAATGCCTATTGATCAACTTTTGAGTGGCCAACTCAGAAGATGCATTATGAATACTCTGCTAGCAAGGGACAAGAATGATCTACACTAAAACATCCTAGAACTAACCTAATCACCCTTAATCTCCCTAACCCATGAATTCAAAAGGTGATTACTCACTAATCTCCATGATTCCTCTTAAACTCATATTGGATTTCAGATTAATCATGTAGAGAAATAGATAAGAAATCAACAAGAACACAAGATGAAAGCAATGAAATCTGAATCAAAAGAAGTTTTACTAGTTGTTCTCCAGAAAGGAGATTCCTGCCTCGGTGGCTACAAAAGGTCCTTAAAACATAGGTTTAGAAAGTGTAAAACGTGCATAATAAAATGACCAAAAAGCCCTTGATAAATCATAAATTCGACCAAATAGACGACGCGGAGTGACCTCGGCACGTCGCTGCAAGAGGTCGCTCCCGGGTCGTTTCTTCGCGAGCGACCTGGCTGTGTCGCTCCAAAGACGTCGCTCCCGGGTCATCTNNNAAGACGTCGCTCCCGGGTCGTCTCCTCGCGAGCGACCTGGCTGTGTCGCTCTGAAGACGTCGCTCCCGGCTTGCTCAGAAACCATAGACGCGAGTGACCTTCGGGTGTCGCTCTAGGAGGTCGCTCCCGGCTTGTTCGTCGCTCTCAAA
>NW_013621454.1:0-900 GCF_000695525.1 Brassica oleracea var. oleracea
TGTAATGACTCTTGAATTTCTTTCTATTTTAGTAATATTTTCGCTAATTATTTAAATATCTTCAGAATTTTATAAATGTATAATAATTTATAAAATTTCAAATTCTGCAGGAAAAAAATTAATTAATCGCAAATGAATTGCAAATTTGCGACAGAACAAGCCTCGCAATTTTGCGACGGAATAAAACCCTTGCAAAATTGCGACGAAACTGTTAATTGCAAAATTACGAGGAACAACTAAACCGTCGCAAATTTTTGCGAGGAAATCATTTCCGTCGCAAATTTGTGAGGAATATCATTCCGTCGCAAATTTGCAAGGAATTTATTTCCGTCGCAAAATTGCGAGCGTTTTGCGAGTGATTTTCATTTGCGACGAGCGGTTTGCGAGGGAACGTGGTTTCTCGCAAAACCCTCGCAATAAGCGATTTGCAACGGAATTGCGATGCAGTTTTCCCTTGCAACTGATGTGTTTTCTTGTAATGTTACACTTATAGCTTTACCTACTCCCACTTGTCCATACATTAGGCCATAGACTAATTTCCACAAGCAACGCTTATCTATTCTAACAACTCTTAACAACTTCAACTTAACTTAGTTAACTAGTTACTCTTATTCTTCTTGTTGTGTAACTCCTTGTTACACAACCCAAGCCTCCTTTGACTTCTTTTTCCTTGTGCATCACGTTTCTTCTTCTTCTCGCACATCTTCTTATTCTTCCTTGGGTAGTAAGCAATCTCTTGCTTCCACTTCTTCATTGTTCTTCTACGTGACTCCTTTGTCACTTCTTCTTCTTGTTCATTTTCTTGTGTGGCAAGCTTCCTTGCTTCCACTTCTTCTTCTCTTGGGGTTTCATGACTACAAGAAAACAGCGATATTCTGACGGACATTCCGACGGAAAATG
>NW_013621455.1:0-900 GCF_000695525.1 Brassica oleracea var. oleracea
CTACAAAAAAGGTACTTAAAACATAGGTTTTTGAAAAGTAAAAACGTACATAATGAAATGAGCAAAAGGCCCTTGAGAAAACATGAATTCGGCCAAACAAATAGACGCGGAGCAACCTCGGCACGTCGCTGCGAGAGGTCGCTCCCGGGTCATTTCTTCGCGAGCGACCTGGCTGTGTCATTCCGAAGACGTCGCTCCCGGGTCGTCTCCTCCCGAGCGACCTGGCTGTGTCGCTCTGAAGACGTTGCTCTCGGCTTGCTCAGAAACCATAGACGTGAGAGACCTTAGGGTGTCGCTCTAGGAGGTCGCTCCTGGCTTGTTCGTTGCTCTCAAATCGACACAACCCGAGCGACCTCTGGGTGTCGCTGTGGTGAGGTCGCTCTAGGAGCTGGAGCGACTTCGCCTTGTCGCTCTAGGAGGTCGCTCCGAAGCGTAGATGGCGAGCGAGTTCATGGCGTCGCTCCGGTAGGTCGCTCTTGCTCGTCCAATGATCACCTTAATCACCTCTTTTGAGCTCCAAACGCATCCAAATGTCTCCAAAAACTCCATGTGGTACTCCAATACCTGATAAAGACTCATGTATGCAAAATGCAACCTAAACATGGCTAAATCCTAGTCTATATGATCAAAATGCACATGAGTGAATGGATAAAACAATGTAAATATGCAAGATATCAACTCCCCCAAACTTATTCTTTTACTTGTCCTCAAGTGAAATTTCTAGAACTCATAGGGAGAGAGGTTTGAAGTTGGGAGCTCATAGCCAAAAGGAACACACAAAGCACTCAAATCAACATCTATTTTTCAGCATTAGTACACCATCTCTTATTATACTCTAGCTTCTCTAGGCTTATTTCAACTCTTTTCATCCCTACACTCATCATCATGCATTCACACATG
>NW_013621456.1:0-900 GCF_000695525.1 Brassica oleracea var. oleracea
CGGGTTCTACACCTCTATACCGAAATACCCGATCCGAACCCGAACGGGTACCCGAACGCTCACCCCTAGCTCCAATGGTAGGTTCTTAAAATAAAAATTATTAAAGAAAATTTAATTAAACATAAAATTTATTTATTAAATAAAACATATTAAAAGATAAAATTTTAAACATAGATTAAAAAAATATTAAAACAAATATTAGTAAAAAAAATGAGAATAATTTAAAAGAAACATTTGCGCTCAGTTGTTGTCTTCATCACGACCAAATTTACGCCAGAGATGTTCAACCAAATCAGCTTTCAGTTGTTGAAGCATTTGTCTATCACGAATTCTAGTTCGAACACCCATCATATTAGCGATATTTGTAGGGATATCTGTAGAATACGTAAGATCTACATGTGAAATTCCGTTGTCTTCCCCTTGTTGGAACTCTAAAACATCATATTGAGTGTATCCATCTCGTTCGTCTTCTACTATCATATTATGGAGTATGATACATGCTCTCATAATCTTCTCAATTTTGAACTTATCCCAAAAAAGTGATGGATTTTTAACGATGGCAAAGCGAGCTTGTAAGACTCCAAAAGCACGCTCGACATCTTTTCGGACAGCTTCTTGATGCTGAGCAAATAAAGCCGCTTTCGGCCCTTGTGGTATTGGAATAGATTGGATAAAAGTTGTCCATTTCGGATAAATACCATCAGTGAGATAGTAAGCCAAATGATACTCTCTTCCATTGACAGAAAAAATGACTTGCGGAGCTTGACCATTTATTATATCATCAAAAACAAGTGAGCGATCAAGAACAATGATATCATTTAAGGTAACTGGAGGTCCAAAAAACGCATGTCACATCCATAGATCATACGAAGCAACCGCCTCTAAAACGATTGTGGGTTT
>NW_013621457.1:0-900 GCF_000695525.1 Brassica oleracea var. oleracea
CCTTGGAGGTGAGTTCCTTTGCGAAGAGGATGTTCGAGACGATCTTGATGATACGCAGAGTGGGGTTTCAGATTTGTGATTGATAAGCCTTGCGAGAAGTGAACTTCCCTGTCGCAATGAGATCCCAAAAGGCGTTTGCTGGCGCGAACTTTTTCTCAACTAAGACCTCTCTTGGCGTGTCTGCGATCTCGAGTAGTTCGTTTAGATCGTGGAGAGAGATGGAGCAGAACTTGCCGTCAGCCATGAAGGAGAAGGAGCAGTTCTCGTACGTTGGCGCGGTTGGGTTCTGGTAAGTGATCTGAGCTGTTGCGAGCACTTGCCGAACCAAATCTGGATAGAGAACTTGGGCTTGGTAGTAGAGAGGAGCGAGGCCCATGACGTCGAGCGTGTCGAAGACGTCAGACTCGAGGCCGAGAACAGCTAAGGTCTCCGCGTGAGCAAATCGTGTGGGCAAGATTTCTGCTGCGAGAAGCCTGTTGTACCTCGCTGCGGATTCCTTGTCCCACCCCTCACAATTGTTGTCAAGGAGTAGTGGGTCATTGATGTTGATCGGTTGACCCTCAGCTTTGTTCGGCCATGGATAGGTGGATGGAACATTCGCGGAACGAGAAGGCGTGGCTGCTCCGCGAGAGGCTTTGAGTGCTTTCGGAATCCTTTTTTTTGGAGGCATCTGCAAAACGAAATCAATTTCCAAATTAGCACTGCTCAATGGTTGTTCTAGAAACGATGTGACATTCCAATCTCGAAAATTTTGCCCAAGTCCATCAATTTCCGAACAACCTTCGAGTTTTAGGATAGTGGCTGCTCCGCGAGAGGCCTAGAGTGCTTTCGGAATCCTTGTTCTTGGAGGCATCTTGAGTTGATTGATGATTCCTGCAAAACCCAACCGATCTCTAGAGG
>NW_013621458.1:0-127 GCF_000695525.1 Brassica oleracea var. oleracea
TGCTCCACAGCTTGGGCATTGTAGTACACTCTCGTGTTTACCCAGCTTGAAGGATCCTTTCTTATCCTTGTACTCCTTCTTAGTGGCTGCACAACCGGTTCTTCTTCCTGTTGTTCTTCTACAACTT
>NW_013621458.1:193-900 GCF_000695525.1 Brassica oleracea var. oleracea
CCTATGCTCTCCTCTCCTTCATCCTCTACTCCTCCATCATCTTGGTTAGCCTCTTGCATAGGCTCCTCATGCTTCTCTCCTCCCTCATGATCAAGGTGGGATGGTGAACTAACTTCAGGAGGTGTAGTTGCGTGATCTCTCGGATCCTGGGATGTACTGATTCCAAGACCTTCAAGAATGATCCGCAAGGTGGTGGCCTTGTCTGATGTTAAGTCCTTCAGGTCTTCTTGATTCTTTTCTTCATAGTATCCTCTATCTTCCAAGAACTTCACATCTCTAGAAACAAGTACTCTCCTTGCTATAGGATCATAGCATTTGTATCCTTTCTGTGTAGTTCTGTGTAGCTGAGTATCCTATGAACATAACCTTAGTACTTCTTGCTTCTTGCTTGTTGCGCATCTCTCCTGGTTTGAGCACAAAGCATAGATATCCAAAGACCTTCAAGTAATCAAGAACTGGCTTGTACTTGTTCAGAACTTCAAATGGAGCCTTCTCATTCAGAATCTTGGTTGGAGTTCTGTTTATCAAGTAACAAGCAGTGGCAACCGCATCACTCCAAAATCTTTTTGGAACATTACTCTGAAACATAAGTGACCTTGCCACTTCCATGAGGTGCCTATTCTTCCTCTCAGCCATTCCATTTTGCTGTGGAGTATACAAACAGCTTGTCTGATGTAGGATCCCATGTTGTGATAAGTGTTGCTTGA
>NW_013621459.1:0-899 GCF_000695525.1 Brassica oleracea var. oleracea
TTCACATGGATGCAGATCACCCGGTTTGGTTTACAGAGTCCGTATGAATCTGTAATAGTTGAAGACAAAAAAAAAAAAATATTTACAGTTTCTAATTTTTAAAATCTAAAAGCCAAAATCAATACTATGCCGTGGCCTTAATAGGGGTTAGGTTTGATCTATTGATGAATCATTTTCTCAGAAAACAATCTCTACTACAAAACTGTGAAAATAATTAAAATAAAAAGACCAAAAGACAAATCCAAACTTGAGACGATAGCAAAAAGAAAAGGTGGAAAAAAAAAAACAGCCATTTAAATTCCGGTTTCTCTCTGTTTTATAGCTGGCGAAAGATAATGGGAGTTTCAGGACGTCGCCGTTGAAGAACCTCCGGTGTCCAGTTTCACGGCTTCGTGACGTAAGCTGCTTCCTCTGGTGTACGGCTTCTTAGCACCCTAACAGAAACAGAGAGATGCACACGGTCCTAGTTTATACATTGGTTCTTTTATAAGAATCAAAACAACAACAACAACAATCTTATTATGTTAGCAAAAAAAAAAAAAAACAACAATTTTATTATCAAAACTCAATGAGCTTCTCTGTTATGTTTTAAAAGTCACGAACCCTTTTCTTTTTGCTCACCTGCAAGATCGTTCCAAGTTTCCTTAGTCCTGCGGCTCGAGCTCTAAGAACATCTTTGGAAACACTTGGATCTCTAAGCACCTACGACACAAAATCAATATTTAATTTAAGCTAGTACTAAGAAAGATGGTTGTTATGTAAATAACGCAAGGTGTGAATCTCTTACAGATTGGCAGACATGAGAAAGAGTTGACTCGATGTCTAGAACATTGATTTGCCAAAGAGACTGAAGCAAAGCATCCATTTTAGCTTCAATGGCTTTCTGAATATGCTCCTCT
>NW_013621460.1:0-899 GCF_000695525.1 Brassica oleracea var. oleracea
TGTCCCCATGGACGCATGCCACATGTTACTCGGTAGACCATGGCAGTATGACCGTCACACTACACATGATGGACGTGCAAATACTTACTCATTCTCTTTCGAGAATAGGCGCATCACCTTGGTACCATCACGTGATTCTGTTCCTACTACTGCAACACCAGCCATCACGCCGACGCCTTCACCACCAACTCCTCCAACTCGTTCAGTATTCCTGCTTTCGAAGTCAGAGTTCACAGAAGAATTGCGAACATCTGAGATGGTATTGGTTCTCGTTGCTTCCCCTCCGATGTCACCTATATTTTTTCCAGTCCCTATTGAGTTTCAGTCACTGGTTCAAGAATTTATAGACGTGTTTCCGGATGAACTCCCGGCGGGTTTGCCGCCGCTCCGCGATATACAACATCGCATTGATCTCGCTCCTCAGTCTCCGCTCCCTAATCGCCCTCACTACAGGATGAGCCCACAGGAGCATGACGAATTGCGGCGACAGGTTGAGGACCTGCTGGCTAAAGGCTATGTTCGTGAAAGTTTAAGCCCATGCGCGGTCCCAGCCTTATTGATTCCAAAGAAAGACGGTTCGTGGCGTATGTGTGTGGATAGCAGAGCGATCAATAAGATAACGGTGCGTTATCGTTTTCCTATTCCACGCCTGGACGACCTTCTTGATCAAATCGGATCAGCGACTATATTTACAAAGTTGGATCTCAAGAGCGGTTACCACCAGATTCGTATCCGGCCAGGAGATGAATGGAAAACAGCTTTTAAGACGCGTGAAGGTCTCTTTGAGTGGATGGTCATGCCTTTTGGCTTGTCTAATGCCCCTAGCACGTTCATGCGTGTAATGAATCAAGCCTTGAGGCCCTTTATTGGACGATTTGTGGTTGTCTATTTTGACGACA
>NW_013621461.1:0-570 GCF_000695525.1 Brassica oleracea var. oleracea
CCTAAATTGGTTGACTAACAACTATAAAATCGCTATTATCTAAAAAAACGGAGACAACAAAGGTTCCAAACCTCTTTGAACTTCATCAAATGTTTGTGAAGGATGAAACTATGCATTAGAATAAAATTTTCAGTTTTTTTAATTTTTATCAAAATCTATGGGCCCCTTACGAAAAAACTTATTTTTTCGGTAAATGCTCTATATACTAAAGCCTATGATTTTTAGTGTTGTTTTAAAATTTCTAAACACATTCTACATTTGCAGTAATGTATATTACACTCTCTTTCATGGTACATGGGTATCGTTTAAATTTTTTGCCAATTAATTTAGTAAAACTTCATAATACTCCCTAAATTGGTTGACCAACCACTATAAAATCCCTATTCTCTAGAAAAACGGAGACAATACAGGTATCAAACCTCTTTGACCTTCATCATATGTTAGTGAAGGATGCAACTATGCATTAAAATAGAATTTTAATTTTTTTTAATTTTTCTCTTAAAATCTATGGGTTAATTTTTCGGTAAATGCTCTATATACTGAAGCCTATGATCTTTACTGTTGTTTTAA
>NW_013621461.1:668-899 GCF_000695525.1 Brassica oleracea var. oleracea
CATCATAATACGCCCTAAATTGGTTGACCACACTGGAAAACATAATATAACAAAACAACCAAAGCAATAACAACGTACGAACGAAGAACCTCATTTGCGGCAAATGATTTGCCGAAACCAATTAACCAAATACAAGTATTGAATCTCTTCAAATCAGTCGTTTTCTCAAAATCTATGGGTTAACCCCCTACGAAATATTTAATTTTTCGGTAAATGCTCTATATACTGAAG
>NW_013621462.1:0-899 GCF_000695525.1 Brassica oleracea var. oleracea
AAAAAAATCCAGCTAATCAGACTACACACTTTACCAAGCCTCGTTATCATGAGGTTCGATTAAGAGATTCACCGTCGGATAAATAATTGGACCGAACAATGCGAATGATATGCGCTAACCCATTGGAAATTATGGCCCAACCCCCAGAAAACGTTTGCAGATTGCGCTAACACTTTTGAAATTGTTGGCCATTTACTTGACTTCGTATCGTGTAGAAATTATTCCAACGAAATTGTAGCAAAACTCGCGTTAGAAAATTCAAGAAAATATGCCACCACGCAGTTCATAGTCTATATAACACCAGCTTCTAATACACTTTTATCGGCAAAGTCATACAAACCCATACCTTTTTGTAATAAAAAAAATCATTTCATACATTTTCTCTTTGCAAGAATGGCTTCGATCACATTCTTGATCCTAGCAATTATTTTGAGTTCTAGAACTTCAGGAGCCACTTCTCGTGGGGGACTCTTTGAAGCTTCTGCTGCCACGGATAAACATGAGCAATGGATGTCTCGTTTCCATCGTGTTTACTCCGATGAGTCTGAAAAAACAAATAGGTTTGAGATCTTTAAGAAGAACTTGGAGTTCGTCAAGAACTTCAACATGAATACAAACATAACGTTCAAGTTGGATGTCAACCAATTCTCTGATCTCACCGACGAGGAGTTTCGGGCGAGGTACATGGGGCTAGTGGTACCGGAAGGTATGACCAGTATAAATTCAGAAAAAACGTTGTCATATAGATATGAAGATGTCAGTGAAACCGGTGAAAGCATGGATTGGAGAGAGGAGGGGGCTGTTACATCCATTAAGTACCAAGGCCAATGTGGTAACTAATCATCATAATACTCTTTATTATTCTTTTAACAACATGAATTTCATTCCAAAAAAAAAAA
>NW_013621463.1:0-899 GCF_000695525.1 Brassica oleracea var. oleracea
AGTTATATTACGACATATCTAAAATATAAAACACTAATTATGAAAAAAAATATTAAAGTATAAAAATATAAGTATAATGTTATTTTAGTAATTTCATTAATTATATTACTTTAACAGTACATCACATGATTAATTATATTTACCGTAACAATACATCAAATCATTAACTATAATATACCATAAAAGTAATAATGCATATTTTTTATTTATTAGTTAATCAATATTAACTTTGTGCAATTATAAAAAACAAAAAAGTAAGATAACCGAGTTTTGCATATGGTTAATAGTTTGGTTTAATCTGTTTTACTAAGCCTTTCTTTTGTCTTAGTTCCAATTGATGAAAAATTACATAGCCAAACAAATCATTCAAACGCATAGTTTATGTGAACAAAATAATAATTTAAATCAAAATAATTAAAAAGTATTACATTTATCACTTAATGTTTCACTTCATATAACTATTTTACTAAATAAAAAAATTCTTTCTATTTTCTTAGCTTTGCCAAATATATAGAAAGAGTTTTCTTTTTAATTTATTTGCAGAATTAGTTAAGTATGGACATTCAGATACTGATTGAGGTACAAGTTGTTTCTTTCGGGATTATTTTTTTTGGATTTTGAAATTAGGCGCCACTTGGATATTATAAATTTATGTATAAGGTTTGAACTGGGTCCTTTCGGGTCTGCATGATTTTGATTCTGATGTGTAGAAACATAAAAATATCTAAATAACCAATGTATCTGAAAGGGGTTCGTATATCTAAATAACCAATGTATCTGAAAGGGGTTCGTATTACCCGATTCAGTCCAAATCTTTTGAATACAATTAGTTATACGGCGATACATCTTAAATATATAACACTAATTACACTACAAGAAAACATAATCTTAACGAGGGC
>NW_013621464.1:0-113 GCF_000695525.1 Brassica oleracea var. oleracea
TCACGGCCGAGCTCGCCGGCGAGTCGACTGGCAACACGGCCGTGCTCACCGGGCGAGTTGGCTCGCGTCGCGGCCGAGCTCGCCGGCGAGTCGACCGGCAACACGGTCGTGCT
>NW_013621464.1:253-899 GCF_000695525.1 Brassica oleracea var. oleracea
CTAGCTAGGATCCGTGGACCTGGGTGTTAGGTCCTAGCTTGCGGTATGGTCTGTTCTAGGTGGAATTAGACGTAATCGTTTGTCGAAAGATCGAAAGTGAATCGTAAAAAAATATTGTATCAGTAAGGGAAGTAAGTTTTTCAAATTCTTTACTCACTTCTTTCCTTAAGAAAAGATTTCTCCAAGATAGGAATTTTTTCTCCAAGATCTCTCTTTGCTCAAAGAAAATGTCTTCAAGAAAAGGATCTTCAAAGAGGAATTCTTCCTCACACTCATCTTCGGGTGACTCTTCTGCCAATGAGGTGATTGCCCCGAAAGAAGAGTTCGAAGTTGAGGAAGAAGCAAAGGATGCGTACTACAAAGCTCTTTGCGGCTCGCCTCCACTTTTGCAAGACATTCCGATTCCTAAGAGGCCCGTGAGGTCGCTAAACGCACCCCTCACACCGAGCATGGTCTCTCTCGACTACCTCACGACTCTCAGGGACTTTTACCAGATTCCAAGTGGATTCGTATTTCGGATCCCGAGTGGCAACGAGAGTGCGAAGAACCCTCCGGAAGGTTTCTTTACCTGCTACGAGGCCTTCCTGGTGTATTTCCGTATGTGGTTTCCGATCCCTGGTACCATCGTCCGCGCGCTTCACCACTT
>NW_013621465.1:0-899 GCF_000695525.1 Brassica oleracea var. oleracea
CGAGATTCGGTTTTTCTAAGGACTTTCGGACATCGATTCCGTCGTGATCGATTTGGACCCCAACAATTAGCCCCCCAGCTAGCTAGGATCCGTGGACCTGGGTGTTAGGTACTAGCTTGCGGGATGGTCTGTTCTAGGTGGAATTTAGACGTAATCGTTTGTCGAAAGATCGAAGGTGAATAGTAAAAAAGAAAAAATTGTATAAGTAAGGGAAGCAAGTTTTTTAAATTCTTTACTCACTTCTTCCCTTAAGAAAAGATTTCTCCAAGATCTCTCTTTGCTCAAAGAAAATGTCTTCAAGAAAAGGATCTTCAAAGAGGAATTCTTCCTCACACTCATCTTCCGGTGACTCTTCTGCCAATGAGGTGATCACCCCGAAAGAAGAGTTCGAAGTTGAGGAAGAAGCAAAGGATGCGTACTACAAAGCTCTTTGCTGCTAGCTTCCTCCTTCGCAAGACATTTCGATTCCTAAGAAGCCCGTGAGGTCGCCAAACGCACCCGTCACGCTGAGCATTGTCTCTCCCGACTACCTCAAGACTCTCAGGGACTTTTACCAGATTCCAAGTGGAGTCGTATTTCGGATCCCGAGTGAAAACCGATCCCGAATGGCAACGAGAGTGCGAAAAACCCTCCGGAAGGTTTCTTTACTTGCTACGAGGCCTTCCTGGTGTATTGCCGTATGTTGTTTCCAATCTCTGGTACCATCGTCCGCGCGCTTCGCCACTTTGGGCTTCTGATCAGCCAGCTAAGCGTTCCGGCCTTGCAGCATTGGCTTGGCATGTTGATCTTGAGTTACGAGCTAGGAACGGACCTTAACCCTGGCGACTTCGAGGGATTTTGGTTTACGAGAGAAACGGGGATCGATGGCTCATACCGCATGGCGCCAAAGAAGGGTATGG
>NW_013621466.1:0-899 GCF_000695525.1 Brassica oleracea var. oleracea
AGCAATCCGGATTCTAGGTATGATGCAAATAGGTCATTCGTATATGACGCATACATATTCAATCTTAGCATTCAGATTCTATATGCAATCAGTTCGTACTATTATGCATGCATGATGGAAACAAGCCGCACGGCTACAATCTTAGCAAACGGTTTCAATGCAATCAATACAATGGTTATTCGTTTTCAATCTTAGCAAACGGTTTTCTAAGAGTTCAATGTGTAATTGCAATCAAACAGTCGAGCAATGCAACAATTAGGGTTCATTCGAGAATGTATGAAAACTATCAATACTAACTAGATCATTATCAAGACGAGAATGCATAAATCATTTAACCTAGCAAGAGATTTCTATTTCAATTCAAGCATTCGGTTTTAATCAATCAAACAAGATAGTATTCGATTTTAATTTCAAGACATTAGGGTTTCGATCAAACAATCAATACAACTTCAATTTGAAAATCATTCAATCGGTTTTATCAATTCAAACAACCAAATTCAAGAATGATATTATCAATCCTAGCAATCAATTTCTATGTGATCAAATTCAATATGGTTTTAATTAATCAAGGCTACCATACTATATCCAAACATACAATCATTCAAACAATCAATTTCGATTCAAAGCAGTAGATTAGGGTTTCGATTTTAATTCATTCAATCAATCAATTTGATTTCGAATTAGGGTTTATAAAATCGAATGTGTTTTAGTATTAGGGTTTTAAATAAAATCGATTTCATGCATTCATGTATGCAGCTAGGATCATGGATATTAGGGTTTCGATTTTGATCTTAGATCATTGGGGTTTTGAGATTCAAAACGATTAAGGTTTCAATTTTAATTGATCAAACGATCAATCTCGATTAGGGTTTGGGGTATCGAACTTATGATTATGAGCT
>NW_013621467.1:0-898 GCF_000695525.1 Brassica oleracea var. oleracea
GTTTGTATACTTACCACCTGTAGGGTTGGGCACAATGACTTGCTACGTGTCCGTTCCCGCCATTTAATTCATATTTGACTCATATATAGACATTTCGTTTTTTTTTTTTTTTTAAAAAAAAACATAAAAAATATAGACATTTCGTTTATTTAAATGTTTTCTATAGGTCATAACAACTTGTTGTCTGCATATTAGTTATATCTGTTGATACTGCACAGGTGCACAAGAAATTAAGTTTACTTCTCGTTAATCAACCATTGTGTACTCATGTTTGAAATATTTTTAAAATTCTTCAGTTCAATGTAGAGTTTTCTGCTCACCTCGTAATATTCTGTAGAATTGTTTACTTTTGCAAGAAAACAAAGCAAGCAAACATGATCGATGGACGTTGTCATTAACAGTCGTGTTGAAAGGTAGCTAGGGCACGGGTATTACAGCTTTTAAAAAAAATTCAGTCGATCGTTCACTCATCGCCATTGTTAATTGATCATTAAGCGCAGAGAATATTTACAAATCAACAAAATAAAATATTAAAATAGTCAAAGGAATACTTCTTTGACCAACTCAAACATTGTGTGGGAGACAACTAACATAGCTTTCGTTGAGTCGTGTTACAAGCAATAAAACATTTTTGTCCATCTGTACAGGTATGTATAATAACTTATATTTAATGTGTGGTAGAGTAGAGGAGTTGACTAAATATCTGTTAAGTCTTTGGAATGAAGAAAAAAAAGAAATTGGAAATGAGTGGAAACATATAGTCCAAACCAGAGACGTACCAAAACGTGTAAAGAATAGTAGAGAGTTGGAAACCTCGGTAGAAAATGACGAGGAAAGTATGAGATCAAACAGACAGTGAAATGGACTTTTCATGGCTTCAATAATCAAATCATCATAG
>NW_013621468.1:0-898 GCF_000695525.1 Brassica oleracea var. oleracea
CACCTGATCTCGCCAACAGGGCATGGAGCCGGAGGGCTCGATTATTCTGGAATCAAGTGCAAGTGTTGAATTCATCGCCAAATTTGATTGACACTTGTATTGAATTTCAAGGAAAAACTTTTTATGCTTCATTTATGTATGGAGATGTTGATAAACCCAAACGTAATATGCTTTGGAACTATCTGGTGGAGAACGCAAATAGCAGAGAAGCCCCTTGGTTCATTACCGGAGATTTCAACAATCTTTTGTACAATGAGGAAAAGGTGGGAGCTCCTCCAAGAGACGAAGGATCCTTTAGCGATCTACGAACTTTTTACGCAGAGGGGGACCTGCACGATCTTCACCATTCTGGTGACCCACTTTCTTGGAGAGGAACAAGAGGAGATCATCTTGTAAGATGTCGCCTAGATAGAGCACCAGCGAACTCAACCTGGGCAGAAATGTTTCCTACTGCTAGGAGCCATTATCTGGCCTATGAGGCCTCAGATCATAAACCTCTACTTTCCAGCTTTGAGTACGTAAGGCACAAGCGGAGAGGCCTGTTTTGTTACGACCATAGACTAAAAGACAATGAGGAGGTCAAAAGCCTAGTAAGCAAGGTCTGGAAAGAGGCAACCAATAAGTTGGTGAGAGAGCGGATCATTCTTATGCGCCAAGCTATCTCCGAATGGAACAAAAACCAACACCGAAATAGCAGAATCATCATTGAGGAGAAGAAAGCCGCACTAGAAACGGCTCTTACCAGCTCAGATAATGACCGGACTCTCATTGGAAAAATATCAACGGAGCTAAAAGAGGCTTATGCCGCAGAGGAAAATTATTGGAAGCAGAGAAGCAGATTGATGTGGCTCAGACTGGGAGACTGAAACACCGGCTTCTTCCATGCAGTGACAAAAAA
>NW_013621469.1:0-898 GCF_000695525.1 Brassica oleracea var. oleracea
GCGACTCGGAGGGAAGTCAAAAGAGGTTTGGTGGTCGAGTGAGCAAGACGCTCATAGTGCACACACTTATATTCTACTCAGTTGCGAGGATCCATTGATGCGTTATTTTGAAAGGTAACATATATGGACACTTCTAAACACATATAAATATAAATTATATAATTACGAGGGATTCATTCATATAAAATGTGATTTTACAGCCTATTTGTTTCTCAAGTCGAAGAAACATTTCCTGGTATATCCACAAGTGACGTAGACAAAGGGAAAGATCAACACTTTATTAAGTGGTTGAGGAATCATGTATTAATTAACACAAACTCTTTTTTCATACATGATCTGTATTTCAACGTTCTCTTTATTTTTGCAGGTTCTCCACTTGTAAAGGTCACCACATCACTGATGTATTTCCCACGAGGCTATAATTTTCACACATATGAGTATGGTAGACAGTGGGCGACCAGTAACTATGGAATATGTGTAAAAAGGGAAAACAGATTTCTACGGGATCTTGACGGAGATTATTGAAGTCGAATTCCCAGGGATATTGAAGCTGAAATGAGTCCTCTTCAAATGTTAATGGTTCGACCCCGTCGTCAACAGAGGTGTTCAGTTTAACAAATTCGGTGTATTTGCTCTCAACGGTGGACAAAGGTACAACAAATTCGAGCCTTTCATCTTAGCTTCACAAGTAGACCAAGTTAGCTTCCTTCCATACCCTCGGATGAGAGATTTGGGTACAAATTGGTTAGCCGTGATCAAAGTTACACCTCGAGGACGAATCATCAGTGGAGAAGAACCACCTATGCAAGAAGAACAGATAAATGAAGTCGAGGAACCTGAACAAGAAATAAATGACATCCTTCTCATTGATCCGCATAATCACGAGTACGAAGATCTT
>NW_013621470.1:0-373 GCF_000695525.1 Brassica oleracea var. oleracea
TACCTAATATGATTTACATATATATGACAATTAATGATTATGAATAACAAAGATTTGATAACAATTTTTGCAACCTTCTTCATTTTTGTTAAATTTTATATTATTAAAAAAATAAACAATCACATTAATCATATAATAAAATTAGATTTTTCTTATATATTTTATTTTGAATTTTTTTAAATGACTTTAAATTACAAAAATGAGGAAACCTTATATGTTATATATTTTTTTTAAACGATTTTAAAATAAAAAAATAAAGACACCTTATATGTTATATTTTTCTTATATGTTAGACTTTTTCTTATATGTTATATTTTGAATTTCTTAAAATAACTTTAAATTACAAAAATGTAAGTTTTCCTTAAGTATACGA
>NW_013621470.1:461-898 GCF_000695525.1 Brassica oleracea var. oleracea
AACTGTGAAAACAATACTGTTCACTTTTCAAAAATGTGTTCGAGGGAAAAAATAAGGTTTTTATGTCAAAATTTGTTTAATGTCCATTAGAGAACATTATATTAACTTAAAATATAAGAAGTGTGTATTCTTTCCCTGAATAAAAGCTACGAAATTATCTAATATGATTTACATATATACGACAATTAATGATTATGAAAAATAAAGATTTGATAACAATTTTTGCATCCTTCTTCATTTTGTTTAATTTTATATTTTTTTAAAAATAAACAATCACATTAACCATATAATAAAAAAATTAGATTTTTTTCTTATATGTTATATTTGGAATTTTTTTAAATGACATTAAATTACAAAAATGAGAAAACCTTATATGTTATATATTTTTTCTAAACGACTTTAAAATACAAAAATGAGGACACCTTATATGTTATATT
>NW_013621471.1:0-898 GCF_000695525.1 Brassica oleracea var. oleracea
GTATATAAAGCAATTATCAAAATTCAATATTTTTGTACGGGTTAACACATAGATTTTGTGAAAATTTCAAAAAATAAGACAATATTGTTTTAATGCATAGTTGTATCCTGCACTAACAAATGATGATGTTGAAAGAGGTTTGGAGCCTTTGTTGTCTCCGCTTTTCAAGAAAATGGCGACTTTATAGTTGTTATTCCATCGATTTAGGGAGTATTATGAAGTTACTAAATTAATTGATAAAATATTATAACAATTATCATATACCATGAAAGAGAGTTTAACATATATTAATACAAATAGAGAATGTGGTTAGACATTTTAAACAACACTAAAATGTTTAGGCTTCAGTATATAGAGCGTTTAATGTAAAACTCAATATTTTCGTAGGGGTTAACACATAGATTTTGAGAAAAATTCAAAAAATATAACAATATTGCTTTAATGCATAGTTGCCTCATGTACTAATATATGATGATGGTCAAAGAGGTTTGGAATCTTTGTTGTCTACATTTCTCTAGAGAATAGCGATTTTATAATGGTTATTCCACTAATTTAGGGAGTATATGAAGTTTTACCAAATTAGCTTATTAAAAAAATTGAACGATGCTCATGCACCATGAAAGAGAGTTTAGCATACATTAATACAAATGTAGAATATGGTTAGAAATTTTAAAACAACACTAAAAATTATAGGGTTCAGTATATAAAGCACTTACCAAAATTCAATATTTTTGTAGGAGTTAACACATAGATTTTGAAAAAAATTCAAAAAATATGACAATATTGTTTTAATGCATAGTTGAATCCTGCAATAACATATGATAATGTTGAATGAGGTTTGGAGCCTTTTTTTGTCTTCGATTTTCAAGAAAATAGCAACTTTATAGTGGTTATTCCA
>NW_013621472.1:0-571 GCF_000695525.1 Brassica oleracea var. oleracea
AAATACGAAATACAAAATCGCAGTTCGCAACAACGCTGGTAAGACAATCCCAGCCGCCGCTGCGCCTATGGCCAACGCTTACGCAAACGCCTTAGTGCCTAAGAAAAAAAAAATTCGAAAAAACCTAGCCGCGACTTTTCGCCACAGGAAGTGCAATGAAATGAGCTCGCGATTTCTCTTTTTAAACATAAAGTGAAATGATAAATATTGACAAACCCCGTAAGTTTGGCTCATTTCCGAGCTAAAGAAGTTTCAATGCATAAGGGTTTTACCAAAACACGTTTTTCGAAAACTTTTCGGAAGGGTAAAACTTGTTCTCCCAAAAACCGCAGAAAACCCCTAGGTTAATCGCGGAAAAAGGAAGCGCAGCAAATCGATTACACAGCTCGGTCGCTACATAGCGATCGAGCTCTAGCCAAGCTCGGTCGCTACGTAGCGACCGAGCACGCACCCAGCTCGGTCGCTACGTAACGACCGACCCTTCACACAGCTCGGTCGCTACGTAGCGACAGAAACGCACACATCTCGGTCGCTACGTAGCGACCGAGCACGTACACAGCTCGGTCGCTAC
>NW_013621472.1:762-898 GCF_000695525.1 Brassica oleracea var. oleracea
AACGTTGATACGACATCAGTTCATGCATTCTCGTCTACCCTTCGGTGCTATCTCCCGAATACCGTAGCGAACCCAGCTCACGTTCCCCGCCATTTCTTAGTTATCAATCAAACTTTACCGTAAAAACCGCGGAAAG
>NW_013621473.1:0-897 GCF_000695525.1 Brassica oleracea var. oleracea
TCATCAGTTTATCAATTTCCATGAGTTTAGACAAGCCATATGAAGTTACTATCCGTAAGCAGCTTTTATCCCCGGCATTACCGTACCGGAGGTGGTGGAGCGGACAGAGGAGATAACACCACAACTTGTAGTCTTTTATCACCAAAGGAGGTTCGATGGACCAGACACACTGGCTATTATCACTGGACTCCGAGAATAACAGCAGTAACGGGTGCTGAATCTGAAAGATAACCATCAGAGACTTCACTGCTGGAGTATCATTCCAATATTGTACAAACCCATTGACAGGCTCATCCAGCAAAGAGAGAGAACAGATCTTCCCCGTAGGGAGAGTAATCATCATCCAAAAGGACAAAAAACAAGGTAGATGCCAAAGTATTTTCAGATCTGGTCGCAGCGAGATCCAAGAATTGGAACCAATTGAGAGCAGAGGAGCAGCGACAGGCAGATCTTCAAGAGCATTGAGAGACCAAGACTGAGCAACAGATCTCCACAAAGAAGAAACGCTCTCAGTCCACATCAGTATTGACAAATACGAATCCCTTGAGAGAGGTTCATCGGGGCTTGAACCCGAGACGCAATGAGGAGCGGTGACTGTAACGGCCTGTGAGTTCAACGTCGAGAGAAAGATAATCCATAGGGATAGCGACGCCGAGATCGATGGTTTCAAGCAACAGCTTCTCCGTCGTGAACCCATAGAGCCAAAACGTTGAAACTCACTCGACAACAAAGAAAGAAACGGACTAAATACGAGGACAAGATCGAAGAAGAACAGAGAGACAAAGATGTAACAGAGCTGGGTTGAAGAGTCCCGACGCCGGCGAGTTTGGGCTTCACCGGCGCCGGAGAATGCTGGAGAAAAGTTTGCCTCGATAATTGTGTCTGAGAGGAGCGGCT
>NW_013621474.1:0-897 GCF_000695525.1 Brassica oleracea var. oleracea
TTTTGTGCCCTTTCTCTCTAACTGCTTGTGGCGGTTTCTCCAGGGCATTTGGGGCTCAGTTACTCTATAAATAAAGAGTTCCTGGAACAGATATTGGCACGAAATTCCTTAGGCAAAGCTCTGCCAAAATCTTACTAGAAAGATAAAGAGAGAGAGACCGGCGGTTAAGAGAGGAGGACCGTGTGGAGTGGTGTGATCTTGCTGGCGTGTTCTGATCGTGGGAAGACCAGGCCGTAGAGAGGCACGCCAGGGCTTCCTCCTACACCCTGAAACACAAAGAAACACAGAGAAAAGACAGAGAGTTGGTCGGATTCCCAATCCAAGACCCATGGTGGTGTGAAGGCCATAAAGAGGCAGTTTTGGGAGAGATCAAGGGGGAAAGTTATGAACGACTTTCCGGTGGCTTTTGATCCGTGATGTTATCACCCAAAGCATCCTCCAGTGCCTGAGAACACACGAAAATGGTGAGGAAAGAAGGTAGATGACCGGAACTCCACTCTTACAGGCCAAGACAGCCTTGAAGGCGGATGCAGTGTAGAAACTGGTTTCATGGAAGTTCCATGGATGGGAAGTTGGTGCGACCCTTGAATAGATCTTATCAATACTGGAGGTATGTGATAGTACAATGATGGAGGCGTGCCCTGGAGGAGCATGGCCGTCCATGATAAGGGAAGGCACATGATCGAATCAGATCATGTATAAGGTAACCGGTTTTATGATTACCTTTTGAATTACAATTCTGTTGACTGTGGAATTGATCATGGCCAAGTATGGTACGTCCTTGAGGAATATATATATTATGAATGATTATGGTGTAGTCGTTGGATCAGACTTGATGACAGTAAACCAAGGCTTGGGCCGGTTCAGGAATGGTGCCCATGGCCTTGGCCGGGCTGT
>NW_013621475.1:0-897 GCF_000695525.1 Brassica oleracea var. oleracea
TCTCTCAAATCTCCCTTCTTTATTGATAATGTTTTATACGTACCTGCTCTAGATAAAAACCTGATATCAGTTTTTCAGTTATGCAAAACTAATGGTGTGGCTGTTACCTTTACTCCAACGTATTTTCAGGTACGCGATCTGAACACGGGGGCTCTTCGACTGGAAGGCCAGCCTAAGGGAGGAACTTATGTCTGGCCGAAACCTCAGACATCAACTCCACCATCTTTATCTTATGCTTCTGCTACTTCTACTACTTTATCGGATTGGCACTCTCGTTTAGGCCATCCTGCTTTTCCTATTTTAAAAACTATGCTTTCGAAATTTGGTTTACCTTTGTCTTCAAATGTTTTATTGACCAAGCCGTGTAATGCTTGCTCTATTAATAAGATGCACAAGTTGCCTTTTTCAACTTCAACACTTACGTCTTCTTCTCCACTTGATATTGTCTTTTCAGATGTTTGGACTTCTCCAATCATTTCAATTGACAATTTTAAATACTACGTTATTTTTGTAGATCATTTTACTAGATATACTTGGTTTTATCCTTTAAAAAGAAAATCAGATGTATCTGACGTTTTTAAGCGATTCAAAGTGTTGGTTGAAAACCGATTTCAATCAAAACTTAGAACGCTATATACCGACAATGGTGGTGAGTACATTGCTCTTACTGCATTCTTAGCAGACAATGGCATCTCTCATTTTACTACACCACCACATACTCCAGAGCATAACGGTATTTCCGAAAGGAAGCATCGACATATTGTCGAAACCGGACTAGCACTCCTATCACATGCTTCAATGCCGAAAGGCTATTGGACTTATGCTCTTGCTACTGCAGTATATCTTATAAACCGTATGGCTACTGCCACTTTATCTATGAAATCGCCTTTTGAGTCT
>NW_013621476.1:0-897 GCF_000695525.1 Brassica oleracea var. oleracea
TTTTAATCTGTTTGAAGCATAAAAACAAATAAATTACATAACAATTATTTTCTATGTCTTCTTAACGAGTGTCATTCTAATATTTTTTTGTTATATAAAAAGTATCACTTTTTCAATATAAATTATATTTACTTTTAGCTGAAAATTAAGTGCAAACAGCATTGATTTTCTAAATAATTTTATTTATCTCAAATACTATTGGTCAAATAAGTAGAAAAAATAATAATTCAAATAAGGAAAGTAACTTTTGAAGCATAAAAAGAAATAATTTTATTACTTGAGCTTATAAATAAATAAACAAAATGCTCCATCCATTCTTTTTTTTTGTCAACCGTCATTTTATTCCCAAGAGTGTTGAGTACAAAAAAATAGGGAACACGTGTTACTTAACATTACATGTGGAAACTCAACAACAAAAGAAATAAGACATGTCAATTGAGAAGCATGCAACTTGACGATTCAGCTTCGCCGGGTCCGATCATCTCCTCCGGTGACTCCAATCAACCAGACGCCGATGCTGATTCTCTTCCCTTCCTGTAAAACTCCCTAATCTTCAAACTTGTACCCATTAAACTCTATCTTTCGCCAACAACCGCTGCTTCAAATCAGAAACTCAAGCTCCTCAGAATGTGAAACTCAAGGAACACTTAATCGATTTGGGAGAAGATTCTTTGTTGGGCCATCTGTGATGCCAATTCTATTAAAACTCTCTTACATCAATCAAGAATACTCCACATCTGCATCCTCCTTTCCATCCGAGAGTCAAGACCATATACAAATGAACTTTCAAAAGAGAAAGATTGATACCCGTAGAAAAGGATTTTGAGGATTATCAGAGGAGTAGAGATTCGAATCCAAGCAAAACGGGATATAAATTAGTCGCGAAAGAGGGAAACA
>NW_013621477.1:0-897 GCF_000695525.1 Brassica oleracea var. oleracea
GGAATCTCTATATCTTTATATTCTTATAAATTATAAATTTATTGTTTTATCTTCTGCAAGCAAATCAATTACTGAAGCAATAGATCAATTGGTTGGAATCAAATCTATTCTTATAATTAGTGTAATTATGGTTATAGTTTGTATATTTAATAGGTACATTAAAGATACGACATTGAAGATATTCTGTTTTGATTAATAGAAGATATTGGATTTTGAGTTTGTATTTATTGATTTGTTATTTTATAAAGCTAAGAAAATCAATGAGATGATTGGTTTATTGATACATCCTATAAAGAAAACGAAAGCTATAGGTGGTTTGAATATTGTACATCGATCGATGCATGATGTAAGTTGACTATATAAAACTTGAGCATGATCATTTCAAAATAAAGCATAGGTAGGTTATATGCATTTGTTATATTGTAGTTAATATATTTTAAATATTACATAAGTCAAGTGATTCACGTTTTCGTAAAAATAAAATTCAAGTTCATTATTGGGCCATACTCGTCGTAATAAGCTACGTTAAATATGATGTATTTTTAGGTTCATTTAATGACATTAAGTTTAAATTTTATTAAGAAAAAACTCATTAATTTAACTGGAAAATACAAACATTAAAATAGGTAGGTTCAGTTAATGACATTAAGTTTAAATTTGATTAAGAAAAACTCATTAATTTAAATGAAAAAAACAAACATTAAAATAGATAGTTTAATTTAATTCTCAGTAGCACGAAAGTGTAAATAAGTTAGAAAACTTAGGGATATTTTTTAATGGGTACTTCAATTTTAATAACAGAGATGAGTTTAGCTATAAAAAACTACTTACTCATAGACTGCCTCTCGGTGTAATTATTTCGATTATCATTTCATTCGCTGAGTTTTCCGATAGTAC
>NW_013621478.1:0-897 GCF_000695525.1 Brassica oleracea var. oleracea
CGTTTCTCGGTATTCGTCAGAAAGTCGTCGGAAGTTCTGACGAAGTTTTGACGAATTTTTTTCCGACAAAACGATACCGACAGACAGGTTCGTCAGAAATTTGTCGGAATCGGTCTATTCCGACGAATTTCTGACGATTTCGGCCATCAGAATCCCCTTGTTTTCTTGTAGTGTTTGTGGCGTGAGCAGTGTGTCCTTCCCAGAGGAACTCTCGGCTCCTGCGATGATTATAATTCAAGATTCAAACACACTTAAAACTATTAAGTGTCTTAACTCAAGAACTTATTAATCTAAGAACACTTTGATTTCGTAATGAACCATCGAAACTCTTACGATTTCGTTTTTTCGTATGTGAGAACGAAGAGGAGGATGACGAAAACGAGATTAAAGACGAACCATCTGACGAAACACCGATGAAGAACAATGATTTTCCAAGAACCCTAAATCGCCATGGATGAAGTCAAGAGCTACGGCAGAGAAAAGAAGATTAAAAAAAAATTAGGGCAACTTTACGGGTTTTACCTCAACCGTATCTTTTTTTTCCTTTTTTTTTATTTTTAATGCTAAATCAATTACGAAAATAATTGTTATAATTATAATTCATATTAATTGGTTTATTTTAAGGGTATTATGGTATTTACAAGAATTAAAATCCTATTTTCCTGAATAATCTTCTAAAAATCCCATTGAGACAAATCTAAGTTGAGAATGTCCTTTTTTCCAATTTTCCCTAAAATAAATACTATATGGAGAATGAAAACCAGATTTTTCTAAAAGCAACATATAAATTTGATTATATTTTCAAAACCAAAAAAAAAACTACGGTTTTTTTTGATGAAATCTGTCAATATATACACTACAAGAAAACATCAAGGATTCTGAGGGAAAAAATCGTCG
>NW_013621479.1:0-897 GCF_000695525.1 Brassica oleracea var. oleracea
TTAAAATTTGTAACCACGTTCTAAATTTGTATCAATGTTATTTAAACATTTTTTCATGGTACATGGACATCTTTCTAATTTTATATCAATTAATTTCGTAAAACTTCATGTAATCCCTAAATTAGTGGACTAACCGTTATAAAATCATTATTTTCTAGAGAAACATAGACAACAAAGGTTCCAAGCCTCTTTGACCATCATCATATGTTAGTTTATGATGCAACTATGCATTAAAACATTATTGTTATATTTTTGATTTTTTCCAAAATCTATTTATAAACCTATACGAAATATTGAGTTTTACGTTAAAAGCTCTATATACAAAAGCCTAAACTTTTTTGTGTTGTTTTAAAATTTCTAACCACATTATATATTTGTATTAATGTATGTTAAACTCTCTTTACCGGAATTTTTTATATCAATTAATTTTGCAAAACTTCATGTAATCCCTAAATTGTTGGAATAACCAGTGTAGAATCGTCTTTTTCTTGAAAAACAAAGACAACAAAGGCTCCAAACCTCTTTAAACATCATCATATGTTCATGCAGGATGCAACTATGCATTAAAACAATATTGTCAATTTTTTTGAAATTTTCTCAAAATCTATGTGTCCCCTACGAAAATATTGAGTTTTACGTTAAACGCTCTATATACTGAAGCCTAAACTTTTTAGTGTTGATTTAAAATTTCTAACTACAATATACATTTGTATTAATTTATGTTAAACTCTCTTTAATGTTATATGAGAATCGTTATAATTTTTTTATCAATTTATTTCTCTAAATCGGTGGAATAACCACTATAAAATCACTATTTTTTGAAAAAAGTAGACAAAAATGGCTCCAAAAATCTTTCAACATCATCATATGTTAGTGCAGGATGCTACTATGCATTAA
>NW_013621480.1:0-215 GCF_000695525.1 Brassica oleracea var. oleracea
AGCTCCTTGTGCCAAAGATAGAATTTGTTCCTCATTCTGTAGACCCGTCCGAGAACGAGGCATGGTGGGTCGCATGTTATGGTTCGATCACACCTTCAAAAGAGAAGTCATTCCCGATCATGAACCGTCGCCCGGTCGAGGAAGGTGCACCAAGTAGGAGTACTAGCGAATTCCTCGAGATCATGCGGTCGTTCTATCAGATTTCGGATGCGGTG
>NW_013621480.1:343-897 GCF_000695525.1 Brassica oleracea var. oleracea
TTTCGAGGTGGCGATAAGCCAACTGAATCCCCTTGGCATTCAGCATCTCATTGGAGTCTTGATCCTGAGCAACGAGCATGGTCTCTCCCTTACCGTCGATCACTTTGAAGCGCTTCTTAGGTTACAGATCGTCAAGGATACGGACAAGTATAGGCTGGTCCCTCGGAACTTCATGTCAGTGGTTAAAGGGTTTACTTCCAACTTCAACTCGTGGAAGAAATTTTTCTTCTTCGTTCGTATAGACGCTGCGTCTGTTGAAAAGAGTTGTATCCGATTGTTCCGGTGGTTGCCGAACGATCGTCCCTTCATCAATCCTCTTGCTCCGTTCCCTGAGGATATTATCGCGGTGAAGAATCTTCTCAGGAACGGTCCTTTTTTCTGGACTTCCTTTACGCCGAAGAGAGTTCGAAAGGCGTTGATGTTTGTGCATCCTAGTCCTGCTTTGGGTGGGGAAACAGGGAGTGACTCCAAGCCCGATGACCAAGGTCCCGATGCTGCTCCCACGGCTGCGACAGGGCTGAATTCTTCGAAGGGGAAAGATATTGACCTTGGTG
>NW_013621481.1:0-896 GCF_000695525.1 Brassica oleracea var. oleracea
CTTTGTGATCCGTGATGTGTTTGAACCCTATGATCAGCTTCTTTAACTGCCACAAAGGGTCAATGTAGTGCACTGTGATGACCATATAGCTCGCACCTGTATACATTGTTCAATAAAAAAAACCATGATTAGCTTTCTAATATGTATAAAAGAATTGAGAGATGTCAAAAGTATAAAGTTTACCGGTTGTTTGAGAGACCCAAATATCTGTTGTCAAAGACACTCTTTGATTGCTTCTCAAGAACCATTTCTTGAGTGCATCTTTCTTTTCCACATACATCTTGTTAATGTCTTTTCTCGCAGTTTTTCTTGAATGAGGAGTGTACCCAAAGTTTACCTACAAACATAGAAAAGAGAAGACATTAGTTACAATTAAACATGATACTTGAAGATTATCATAAGTTACAAGAACATTAGACATTACTAACCTTGTGACAAAATTGTTTCCATGCTACGCTTTCAACGAATGATAATGGCAATTATCCTAAGACAACCATCTGATTTGTGGCTTCTCTCAACTGACCTTCAGTCAACTTTGCCTTCTTAAGTCTCCCTTCATCATCAATGTTTGCTTGCTGATCTTTTTGTCCAGCCGACCAAGCAAGATGGCTCTTACATTTCTCAAGATGGCTCCTTAGATTGGACGTCCCTGAGGTTGTGAGACACGAAAATGTGTTCTGACAGTAGTTGCAAACACACTTGTTTCGGTCTTCTGTAGTCCTTGTGTAGTGCTGCCAAACGTCGGATCTTGGAGGGAGAATACGCTTCACTTTGCTTGTCGCTCCACTAGCTCTCTCTGACTCTTTCCTTGTCTCGGTAGTATTGGGAGCTTGAATGTTTCCAGCATCATCTTTGTCTCGGCCAAATGATGATGTTGAGTCCATCTGAAAAAAAAA
>NW_013621482.1:0-896 GCF_000695525.1 Brassica oleracea var. oleracea
TTAATCGTAAAGATGTAATCCGCGCGTAGCGCGGACACGAAACTAGTACTATTAAAAATTTTCTTATGACTCATAATAGAGTGAAAAATATGTGACTTTTAGTCTCTTACTCGAAAGATTTATGAAAAATTTACACTCCAAGACACATTATGTCTTTGCAATTACACAATAGAACACATCTTGCTTTTGGCACACTTTTTCTATGTGCTTTGTCCTTTTTACCGTCTTAAGTAAACTAACTAACTCAAATCTCTATCTCTTCTCTTCTCAATACTTTCTTTATTTTAAGTAAACAAAAGACTTCTTCTCTCTCTTATTCTGAATCTCAAAATCATTTTCCCAAATCCATGAATTTTAATCTCACTGTTTCTCTTTCACCTCTCGTTTCATTTGATTTCAAAACCGACCATGATGACTCACCAGATGATGTATGCGCCGCCTCCTTACTCTCCTTATCACCACTATAATTATTTGTATCATCATCACCAATCTCGTGGTGGCAAACATAAAAACGTTGAGAACTGGATCGATTATTTTGCTTAAGTGGATGGATGATAGTTACCTTAATTGTTTCTTTTCTTTCGTTGGAGAAGTAAGTATGTGCTTCACTCTTACTTTTCCTCTTTTTAAAAAAAGCTTGTGTGTTTCCTTGCTTATGTACAAAGTCTTCTTTTTTTGTGGATTAAATTTATATTTGTTCCTTGATGGTTTTGTTCATTGTTTGGCTGATGTAATCACTTTTGAGTTTTGAAACAAAGTGTGTAAAATAACTTAATTTATTGAGAAAATAATTTGAATGTTATATGGACAAAAACATCAAAATGGAAAAACACAAAAAAACGCATTCAAGATCACTACAAGAAAACACATGCTTTACGAGGAAATTTAACGAGGAA
>NW_013621483.1:0-896 GCF_000695525.1 Brassica oleracea var. oleracea
GCCAGCGCTCTTACAGCGAAAGGCTTCTTTTCTCTAGCCAAAAACAATATGCCATCAAGACAAGCCAGCTCCCGAATGTCTTTAATTGAGAGAGGTACAGAATAGTCGAAGAAAGTAAGCAACTGTGACAAGAAAGGACTTATAAGATAACATGGAAAATGAGATTTCACTTCTAGTTATCCGCCAAGGAAATGCCGGAGGAATTCTATATATAGCTGAGCGATGACCCTTTCGTTGTGCATCTTGGATACAGTACCGAAGGGTCCGCTCTACTAAAACTTTGTCATAATGAGAGCGGGGATCATGAAGATTGAAACTATTCATGTTGTTTTCTATAAACTCCAAGGCTTCTGGTCTTATGGCCCAGGGTGATTGAGATCTTCTTTTCTTCTCTTACGATATTTCGAGTTGGATGAACGGATCGCTCATAAAGGTTTAATAAGACATTAGATTTTCATTCATCAATACCTCGACTTCCAGCTTCTCACATGGAAGGGTCCGGTCCAGAAGCAGAATCCTAAGTTCTTGGAAAAGAAGAAATAGGGATGTGCGGAGTAACAGTAGGAACCGCAACACCAGTATCAGATAAGTGAGGCAAGAGCCAATCATCATCAATGTCGGGTGCGACCCGATCGGAAGTGCATCGACCGATTGATGGGGAGAATCGATCGAACGAGATGAGGAAAACGGAAATTCCTCTTCGCAGAAAACAACATCACGTGAAAAGGAGATGGTGCCACTCTCAAGATCATAAACCCTCCAGCCCTTCTTTCCAGAGGGCGACGAAACCGCATCTTTTGCTTCGACTCCCTTGCCCCTGTCCTTGCAGCCTGCCTATGGTCCTCCCTCGCCCCTGTCCTTGCAGCCTGCCTATGGTCAGCTCAGAACTTTTGGGT
>NW_013621484.1:0-896 GCF_000695525.1 Brassica oleracea var. oleracea
AATCTTATTATAATAAAATGATTTTTTAAATTATTATTAAAATAAAAAGAATGATGACAAAAAAAAAGTAAAATAAAATGAATTTTAAAATAATTTCTTCAATAAGAAAAATCTTATTATAATAAAATGATTTATTTAAAAAAAACTCATCGTAATTTTAATTTTTACAAAACCTATTTCAAAACAGATTTGTACAAATAATTTATTTAATACAAATTTTCATTTCTTAATATCATGAAGAAAAAATAAATGTAAGAAATAAAAAAAGATTAGACTGTAATTGGGGGAAATTTCACAACTGCACTTTGTTTGTTACCATTTTTAACTTTTACCATCAATCATAAGGACATTTTCACAAATATCATTTTCATTAAAGAGTAAATGACAAAAATAACCCTCTCACAAATCCTTTATATAATAAAACACAAGTCATTTGGCAAATCAGAATCTGACATCTGGCAAAAAAAAATTTAAAATTTTTTTTAAAAAAAAACTTTTCCAAATTTGATGAATTTCCAAATAACTAAATCCCTAAAATTTCTCGCATTTCACCACCACGTTAAAAAGAATCACGATTTGAAACTGCTAATCTCCTATATATCTTTCAATCTCTTATTCTTTTACTCTCTCTTTGATCTACAGTTATCTCTTTTTCATCTCTCTTTGTCATCCTCCATAGCTTCATCTTTTTCATTTTTCTCTCTGTTCAGATCTTCTACTGATGCCAAAATTTGTTGTACATACAAGTTGAATATGGCACTTGATTGTACTGTTTCAAAACTCGGTCAGCAACTAAGGTAATAATACGTACAACTCTTTTATCTACATAATTAGTGTTTTACAGATCTCTGTTATTTATATGGCTAATCATTTGTAAACTATTTGCCTTGCTTTTG
>NW_013621485.1:0-896 GCF_000695525.1 Brassica oleracea var. oleracea
GTAAGCTATCTAAAATAAATGATGCTTATTGTTATGGTTGTTTCCGCTTGCAATTTATTGTTATATCACTATATGTTTCCGCGTGCGTTGTTGAAGCCGGGCCAGATCCCAATGGAAGACATCTAGCATCTGATTGGTTATGATCATCATTGTAGCCGGAGGAAGATTATCCTCTCGCCATTTCACCATATCCTTGTACATGAGCGTGCACGTGCTTTCTGTTTCATTACAAAGGAAAGGCATATTCAATTACATACCCCAAGATCTAACTATAAAGTCTTTATATATATATAATTGGACTAACCAGATCTGATATGTACCACCGCGACTCCAGTGGAAGAGAGAGCTTGTAGCAGGTGGTCAGGGGTTCGTTTTTGGTCTCCATAGGCTTTGATGGAGACAGGACCAGAGTAGCCTAGTTCTCTGAACCCACCTTCTATACTCGGACGGACACGATGAGCATCAATACCCTCTGTAACCGAACAGTCCTTCATGTCCCACCACACGGCTGAGGAAAGCAAAAAACAGTTTGTGTTCACTTTAACGCCAAAACAAGAACGGTTAATTTCTGATAACTGCGACGTTAAGCAGAGAATTTATATATGAAGTATATTTTTGTAACGACCCAATTTTCAGCCCAATCACTTCGGCCCGTCAGAGTCCAATGCAAGGCTAAAGTTAAAAAGTATATTATATTCATGCATGGAAACCAGCTTCACCCGCAAACTCTAAAAACCATATGTGATCAACTTACAAACTTCGCACTGATGACAATGCCGTTACCAAACTCCCAACCATCAAAAATAATAATGAGTTCTTTTCCAGATTCATACCGTCATAAAGTAACTGAATACATTGACATTATAAACCTTATGGAAGAAAATTTGTTCATGACA
>NW_013621486.1:0-896 GCF_000695525.1 Brassica oleracea var. oleracea
AGACCTAATTTCTTCTCCTCATCATCTGCGCCACCATTAGCTTTAACACTATCACTAACGCCAACATTAGCACTAGTACGAGTACCAGTATTAGCCTTAACATCAGCAATAGTGCCAATGTTAACATCAGCACCAACACTAGATTTAGCACTAACATTAGTACCAACGTCGACATTAGACTTAACATTAGCACAATCACCAGTATTAACGTCATCACCATTATGATTGGTACCAACACCAGTGCAAACGTCACCCTTGGCATTAGCATCGTCATCAATATGAACTTTAGCAATACCATTAGCAATATCACCAGCATCAGCGTTAGCAGTTGTATTCGTATTAGCACCATCAACAGAATCTTTAGTACTGACCGCAACATTAGCATCAACATCAGGTGGTGCTACATACTTCATCAGTCGCAAACGGTAATTCGTTGACTTGAGGTGTTCATCAAAGTAGTTTTCTATCCCAAAGCTCTCTATGACCATTCTTCTCACCATTACATCCAATTCTGCTAACTTCTCTGAAAACTTCTGGATCGTTTCGCTGTTTTCAACACAAAGAAAATTTATATAGCTATTTTAATAGAAACAAAAAAAAATGCGTGAAACGTGAGATTGAAAACAAAATTTCAGTTCATTACTATATGAGTGAACTAACATTTTTCCAAAAAAATAAAGATAAAAACAAGGTTTTTTATAGAAATTTGTCACATAACTTATGAAAAACAACTAGCAAAAAGTTACGAAAATATTTTTGATGAAAGATTAACAGGAATTTACGAACAATTAATTTACTCTATGAAGCATTACTGAGTTTTTTTTTTTTTGACATGACGTTACCTCATAGTCTTGTTACCCTCACAATCAGGGCGTAGCAGTTGAGTAAATTCGTTA
>NW_013621487.1:0-896 GCF_000695525.1 Brassica oleracea var. oleracea
CCAACCTTTTGTTTGTTCCTTACTTCTTGTGAAACTTTGAGGTGGATATGGGTGGCCTTTAACATATTCACAAGGAAATACAGAATGAATTTGTGAGATCTAACCATGCACTAGTTTTTGAGTAGTCATTTATTCTTTAAAATGCAGTGAACAATTGTAACCAAATAATGTCTTTATCAAAATTGTAGTAGTCAGTGAAAAAACAATGGCAGAGAAAAGGAAGCCAACTTATGTATGATAATATACTACATATGTAGATGTACAACATTATCGTTTTCTTGGACCACAAATACTTTGGTAATATTATCGTATTATATAGTTCTATTTTTTTAATAGTGGGATTGTAAATAACTAAAAATTAGAAGTAAATACTTCTGGTTGGCTTAACACGGGATTGAATTCAGTTGAATAAATCACATGAAAAGTTTAAACCAAAATTTCAACTTATATAAATTTCACTCTTCATTATATCTTGAAGTCATTTTCAAACTCAAATAAAAAAACAAAACGCCGTGATGGCGGTATCAACTAGAAGACCCGGATCAATGATGGTTATAGCAAACGTGTCTATGTTCCTAGCATTGGTTGTGTCCGGTCCTATCGCAGTTGAGGCTGCACGTGCCTTCTTCGTGTTCGGAGACTCGCTCGTCGACAGTGGCAACAACAACTATTTAGTGACGACTGCACGTGCCGATTCTCCACCATATGGAATTGATTTTCCATCTCGGAGACCAACCGGACGGTTTTCCAACGGTCTTAACATTCCAGATCTCATCAGTTACGTTTGCTTACTAATCTCATTAACAGTTTTAGACTAATAACACATGCAGGCATATATAGTTGTAAGATGTAAAAATTATATAACATTATCATCATTCATAATAATCAGTTGGTTA
>NW_013621488.1:0-896 GCF_000695525.1 Brassica oleracea var. oleracea
CAGCAGATAAATGTGGTGTGTTCCAAGAAGAAGCTTCCGGTCTAAACGCCGAGCTCCTCTATGGTCCCCCTCGTTACCACTTTGAGCAGCATCCGGGAGCTCTTCCCCATGGACCCCTTCGCCAAGCTCATGAGCATATCCGCAACCTCCCATGATGGAACAAGGCTCAGGACAGAACAGTCTTCAAGCTCAAAGACAAGTGTAAGGCGTTGAGTAAGACCGTGAAGAGGCAAGCAGAAGCTTCAGCTCAGTTCATGAAGAAGGTACCTGATATACTGACTTGAGGAGCTATAGAGGGATGTTCATCATCAGACTTTTATTTCCTTACTCCCCAGCCTCAGCCTTCAATTGGTCCTTTAGCACTCAGACTTCCAGCCACCAAGAAAGAGCTGCTCCGCCAGAAGAGAAACCCACCAGCTCAACGTCCGATTCAGGAAACAAATATCCATCCCTTGCCTCTACAGGTGAGGAAGCTGACACCGAGGATGAGGCATTGTCCTCTTCCCACGCTTCATAGAGAGGTACTCCACCACTTTCCCATTGTATATACCAGTTTTTCTTTGCATTTATCTCTCTTTTTAATATCTCCTTCAACTTCCTAACACAGAGACTGTGTGAACTAAGTTTGGGGGAGGTATCAAGTATTTGATCATGTTTTCTTTGATGATTTGAGTCTCATGCATTGCATTGTACATACATATATGCATAGAAAAACCAAAAAAATTGAAAAATTTGAAAAAACACAAAAAGAAACATGTAGTTGCATCACTTGCACTTTTAGGATTGAGTCTAGAGCATATAGGCATGCATTGGGAACAATGATTTAAATTGCCTTGCAAAGAACCCTCATCTAGAACTCAAAATGATATCCTAGTTAAACATATCAAGTAGCTTAA
>NW_013621489.1:0-549 GCF_000695525.1 Brassica oleracea var. oleracea
GGAAGCAGTGGCACTGATCTCCACACTCCCGCAGCGGACGTATCCACAGCCAACGCACCAGCCAACGCACCAGCCAACGCTGCGGCGCTCGAGGAGTTTAAAAAGATGTTCGCCACCTACGAAAAAAGGTCGGAAGAACAGGCCATGCTCGTGAGCACCTTGACCACTAAAATCCGCGGGAAAAGACTCGACTTCGCTACCCCACTCGATAGGCCTGGAGCCGCGCGGAAACAACCTTCGGGTCAAAACCCTAGAGAAAAATCTCCCGTCGAAAAGGGGAACCCTGAAAGTCCTCCGCCTCCCGCGAAAGATTCGGAGGATAACGAAGTCGAGCACGTCAACCTGGATCCTAGCAATGTCTCCGATGATACCGATAAGGACGTCGACAGACATCCAAGAAGGACCAGAAGCCGATCTGCTCGGGAAAGCTCTCCGTTCAACAAACCGATGACGGAAGAGGAGGAAGTCCTCTATTGGAATGAAAAAGAAGAGCTGGCTGAAAAGCAAACCGAGCTCACTCGCAGTAAACGCCGACAGGCTCGGAAATCT
>NW_013621489.1:574-896 GCF_000695525.1 Brassica oleracea var. oleracea
AAGAAGAGCTGGCTGAAAAGCAAACCGAGCTCACTCGCAGTAAATGCCGACAAGCTCGGAAATCTGCTGGCGAGACGTCGGATATCCGCGATCTTCGCGACTATATCACCAAGACTGCGGCAGAAGTAAGAGTCGTGAAATCCCAAATCCATCACACTACCAGCGCTGCATCCGAGATCGACAGGCTGCTGGAAGGGGCTCGGAAGACCTCCTTCACCACTCGCATCTCAGATATGAGGGTATCCGATCCGTGAAAAATCAAAGTACCGAAGTACGATGGTACAACCGATCCGAAGGCGCACCTTCAGGCTTTCCACATCAC
>NW_013621490.1:0-896 GCF_000695525.1 Brassica oleracea var. oleracea
AGATTCGTCGGGAGCAGTTACTGCAGAGCTAGTAGGCTGCTCTGCTCCCTCTTCTGTGCCTGGAGCAGTCTCAGCGAACGGCTGCTCTATTGCATTCTAGTGCTCAGTCGTAGGATTTTTATCAGTTTTTCCAGGGAGCGTCCCTTGTTGCCTCTTGACACTCTCAGCTGTTTGAGCAAGCTGAAAATCGATCTTTCTTATGTGGATCGTAAGAGTGTCATACTTGTTATTCAGCTCAGTGAACATGTTGCCCATCCTGGTGTCCATTTCTGTCGTTACCTGATTCAACGCCTTGGCCTGAACATGCTGACCCTGCAACAACTGTTGCATCATCATACCCAGACCCTTCAGCTCATCTGGTTGACTGTTCCCGGTAGCTGGAACAGCTTGCCGATTGCTCTGCGGTTGTCACTGGTTCTGGTTCTGAATATGCCCGGCCGTAGCTTGATCCATGCTGAAGACGTGCTCTTGGTTGTTTTTCAGTAGCTGATCAACCTTGGCAGTCAGCTCATCTATCTTCTGGGTGTCGGAATTGTTCCCTTTCATGGAGCAATCACTCTCCTCTTTCTTTTTAGCTGAGCTAGCAGCCATGTTCTCAATCAGCTTAAACGCTCCATCAGTGGTTTGAATCATGAAGTCTCCATTGCTCGCAGGATTTAGAGCACCTTGGTATTTCCAGTCCACTCCATCATAGAAAATGTCCAGGAGGTAATCATCATCAAATCCATGGTCAGGACATTCTCTGCGATAGTCATTGAAGCGCTCCCATGCGTCGCAGAAAGGCTCATCAGTGAGCTGTCTGAAGTAGGTGATCTTGTTCCTCAATGCAGCTGTTCTCGCCTTAGAGTTGAAATGGCTGAGGAACGCTGATCGGACCTGTTCCCATGAAGTGAGAG
>NW_013621491.1:0-895 GCF_000695525.1 Brassica oleracea var. oleracea
TAGGTAGTGGAGAACAAACGAATGTGTGGTCGTCTAATTGGCTACTCACGGACTCTACTCGTCCTCCAATGTACCGCCAAGATAGCATTGTTGACCTGACCCTCAAAGTTAGTGACCTCCTTGTACCTAATTTAGATCAATGGGATGTCCAAAAAGTGTATGATGCTTTTACACTAGAGGACGCAGCATACATTCTGACGATTAAACCAAAACGCATTGAGCCAGACTCGGATGTCTGGGGCTTCACTAAGAACGGCTGTTACACCACACAAAGTGTGTATCGTATGTTGGCTAACCTCCATGAACGTAACTCCCCGAGCTATAGACCTCTTCCTCCGGTTGAAAAGCAGCTGTGGAAGAATCTCTGGAAGCTGAAAACGTCTCCGAAGATACGTCACTTCCTTTGGCGTGCTATGTCTGGAGCCCTAGTAGTTGCAGAAAAGCTCCAATCCTGTGGTTTATGTTCTGACGTGGTGTGCAAGGCTTGTGGGCAAGCTCCTGAAACGATCTGCCATGTTCCCTTTACGTGTCCGACAGCTACTGAAGTCTGGAGATCGGCTCATATTCAACCTCCTCCTGCTAGTTTCTCTCAAAATTCAGTATTCTTGAATCTACATTTCCTTGTTGCCTGCACGAAGAGGACACAATCACAACAGAGCAACATAAGGGTTTTTCCCTGGATTATGTGGAACTTGTGGAAAAATATGAATGCCCTAGTCTTTGAACGTTGTAGAATTACGGCTGCCTCGTGTGTTTCCAAGTTCTTGGAGGAGTCAGATATCTGGTACGCTGTGAATGAGGATCATCAGAAAGAAAATCTTCCGCTAGAGCCTACTGCACCTCTTCATGATAGGTGGAAGGCGCCTCCTTTACGTTACATTAAGTGTAATGTTGG
>NW_013621492.1:0-895 GCF_000695525.1 Brassica oleracea var. oleracea
TCGACGCAAATTTACGAGGATTGTTTTTCCTCGTTAATTTTCGTCGTCAAGCATGTGTTTTCTTGTAGTGGTTGCTCTAAGTCATATCCTAAATCATTTTCTGAGAAGACCACTATTAATAAGGAAGGATTTCCGGTTTACAAGAGGTGTCAGCAGTCAGAGAACTTTGTTATGAAGAATGGAGTGAGATGTGACAATCGGAGTGTCATTCCTTATAACCGGAAGTTATCTCTTCTTTACGGAGCTCATATCAACGTCGAGTGGTGCAACCAAGTTGGGTCTATAAAGTATTTATTCAAATACATTAATAAAGGACAGGATCGTGTCACAGTTGCTGTTGAACCACCAGACAACATTGTTGCAAGTGAGTTAGGAGATGTTGAGCTTAATAAAGAGAATCTTGATAAGAAAAGGAATGAACTCAAGGAATTCTTCGATTGCAGGTAATAGTAGCATTGTTTTTCTTTACAGTATACCAGTTCATTAATTAAGCTGCGATTTTTAACTATATGTTTTTTTTTCAGATACGTGTCAACGTGTGAAGGAACATGGAGAGTATTCAAATTTCCTATTCACTATCGATCAACTGCTGTTGAGAAGCTTAGTTTCCATCTCCCCGGAAAGCAAGTTATTACATTCAGAGGGAAAGACAAATTGAAAGCAGTTGTCACCCGAAAGCTCATTGAAAATACAATGTTCTTAGCTTGGTTTGAGTTGAACAAGATTGACTCCTTCGCAAGAACATTGACCTATGCTCAGATCCCAAGCTTCTATACTTACGACAAAAGGTCAAAGAAGTTCAACAGGAGGAAACGGGGATTTGCTTTGGGGAGGATTAACTATGCTCATAGGACCCAGGAAGATGCTTATTACTTGCGTGTATTGTTGAATGTTG
>NW_013621493.1:0-895 GCF_000695525.1 Brassica oleracea var. oleracea
TTATTAGAACAAGAATTTGTATGGAATTTAAGAATCTTAAAAATGGAAGGATTTTTGAAAGTTAAGTTAACTTAACAAATACTTTATAGTGATTTAGGAAATTCATTGTTACTGATATGCATAGATTTGCATACATTTTCTTTTTCAAAAAATCTTATTTTAAGGTAATATATTAATGTCTTTCTATAAAATTTCCAAAACAATTTTAGCATCATCACAGTATATATGATCGACTAATTGACATTGCAACACAATTCTCATCGTGAGCTTTATACAAGTAATCATGAAAAACATCATTTCACTCTTTATATTAAAGTAGTTATGTAGTTCAAATTTTATCTTCATATTTAGTTGTACAAAGATAATGAAAGCTTGAAAAACATCATCACCGATTTTTGTTATCTACCGTGAAAGAGCATCGTCGCTGCTTTGTTATTGTGTACTAATAATAATTCTTTGTTTTTTTTGTAAGGTTATATATACAACTTGTATGTGTGTATGTTTTTAATAATATGTTGTGTTCACGTAAGTTCTTTACTAGGTTCTAATTATTTATAGATTCTGTGAGTATTTTTATTGGGTGAATTATTAAAATTTTATGAGTATACATGATATTTTCAAAATTGAGTTTTATGACTAAAAACATAGAGAATTTGGATCCCAATAACAATATAATTCAATAAAATTCTAAAATCAATAATAACTCAATTTTTTGAATAACAAAATATTTTGAATAGATTTTAAAAGTATTCAAACCAATAACAATAGATTTTGCTAAGATTTTAAATTTTTTTAAACCAATAACAATGGAGTTTCAGAATTTTATAACTCCTCAAGAATTCTATTATCAATAACCCCCCTAAAAACATAGAGAATTTGGATCCCAATAACAATA
>NW_013621494.1:0-576 GCF_000695525.1 Brassica oleracea var. oleracea
ATGAAGGGATTGATCTCAGGAAAAATATCAGAGGAGAGCGAATTCATAACTGTCTCTAAGGAGTGCAGCGCCGTGCTTCAGAACATGCATATAAAGAAGCGAGGAGACCCTGGCAAGTTCGTCCTCTCTATCCAGATTGGGAAGATAGTTTTCTCATGCTCCTTGGTTGATCTGGGATCCAGCGTAAACCTCATGCCCTACTCTGTAGCACGACGTCTGGGATACACGCATTTCAAACCAACTAAGATGTCCTTGGTGTTCGCGGATAGATCAGTTATGTCTCTGGTTGGTATTCTAGAGGATCTCCAAGTAAAAGTCGGGAACACCTCTGTTCCAGCAGACTTCGTAGTTCTAGAGCTGGAAGAGGAATCCAAAGATCCTCTCATCTTTGGAAGACTGTTCCTATGTATTGTTGGAGCCATCATTGATGTGCGGCAAGGGAAGATTGATCTCAATCTAGGGGACATAGTCATGCAGTTCGAGATGGATGAGCTGCTGAAGAAGCCAATGTTGGATGGACAGACCTTCGAGGTGGATGAAGGGATTGATCCGCTGCAACCTCGCGACAGGAGATTC
>NW_013621494.1:714-895 GCF_000695525.1 Brassica oleracea var. oleracea
TGCGAGTCTAAGTCTGGGGGAAGAAAGCAACAAGGACGAGAACACTCCAACTGGAGCGACCCCTTTACCGAACTCGCTTGTTCCGCCGAACATACCTGATGATCCCTTGAGCGAGTTGAAGGCTCCCAGGGTTAAGCTAAAACCCCTTCCCAAGGGGCTCAGGTACGCTTTCTTAGGTCCG
>NW_013621495.1:0-895 GCF_000695525.1 Brassica oleracea var. oleracea
CTTAAACAACAATAAAGGGACTTTAGAGTTCCAAGGAAACGTTACCTATGGGGAAGGAGAGGTGAGGGATAAGGGTTCTTAGCTCAAGGTGGAGAAGCTTCAAAGATGATCACCGTGAGAGAACGTCTTAAACAGCTGTGGGAGCTGAAGGGAGACGAGTATCTCAGCTACAAGGGAAGCAAAATAGTGTTCATTAGACATAGTCTTAAACAGCTACAGCATAAAGACAGTGGCTTTATCAAGAGCTGAAGGGAGACATGTGTATGGTGAAAGCTTCTAAAGGTTCATATAACTCAAAACCGAGACGTTAAAGAATCGCATCTCACTGTCATACTCAAAAGAGATACACTAACATTTAAAGCAAACTCAAGACAGAGAATCTTACCAGGAGTCGTGTAATAATTCGACAAGGTTGAAACAGTTCATCCATCATCTACAACATGCAAGATACCGATTTGTTAATCATCAAGAAAAAAAAAAAGGAACTCGCGAGCTTTTTTTTTAAAAAAAAGGATTACGGATCCCTTACCATGTAGGAGTAGCTGATGAGATTGAAAGAGAGAGACCTGAGGATTTGGAAGATAAGTCGATCTCAAAAATCGAATCCGTAAAAGGGGGTGAAGGAAAAGGTAGCGGCGTACGAGCTACATCGGAGCTATGGCGAAGAGGATTCGCTGATAGACTTCATCACCGCTTCGAAGAGAACAAGGAGCATGACGATGGCGATTGATGGCGATTACGGATCTTCAGGCGGAGTGGTCTATGGAGTAAACTCGAGAAAGGAGAAGAAACGCTCCAGGTTCGTCGACGTTTCCATAGACAAAGTGAAAAGCAGTTGGGCCATAAGTTGTGGACAGCAATATGGGTCTTAGGTGGAGAATTGTGAAGTAAAGGC
>NW_013621496.1:0-895 GCF_000695525.1 Brassica oleracea var. oleracea
CATCAGGTCGGCTAGGACAAGCCCATCAGGTCTTCTAGGACGAGCTGAACACTTTAGACGAGCTCATCAGGTCGGGCTAGGAAAAGGTGAACACTTTGGACAAGCTCATCAAGTCGGGCTAGGACAAGTTGGACGCATGGGAGAGCTGAGAAAGCTTGTTCGACCACCCAAAAAGCTAAAAATGGCTAACCTTCATTCTGATTGACCAACGACCAATCCAGACAGGCCAAAGGAACATATTCTTCACTCTAAAAGGTTCAAAGTCATGCATCAAGTCAAGGGTCTTGACCAGCCAAAGAGTCATTCAACAAACACATTTATTTTAGTCAAAAATTCTTTGTCTTCATTTCTATTTCCTAGGTTTCTTATTCTCATCAATTCTTCTTGTTTACCAAAATATGGAACTCTATAAAAGGAGGAACAACCAAAATGAAAAAAATGAACCATTTTTATCAACTTCTTGAGACTTTATCTCTTTTGTTCTTTGATCTAGCTCAAATTACCGTAGAGAAACATCTCAAATAAGAGATTGATTGCATCACTTAGAGATCAAATCCACATAGAGCGTGAATCACATAATAGACTAAATATATTAAGATTAAGCTAGGCAACACTATTAAAAGCGGTAAATAAACAATAAAATTGGTTGTGAGATAAATGGGAAAAGCGTCAAACTTAGGGTTTCATATAGGCAATCGGAACTCAAATTTATAGATGTTAAGGGTTTAATAAGATCAGTTTTGGAACTCGAATTCAATAAGTAACATATCCAACTCTTGCTGCGAGTCTAATCAGATGTCTAAATCCTAGAATTCCAACTCTCGTATGTGAATTCAATTGTTCAAACAAGCATTAATGATCAGTTCGATATGTTAACTAGTTTTCTATAAAAAAA